>NC_135808.1:17005828-17305828 GCF_964213995.1 Mustelus asterias
GTGGGGTTTACAAGTCCCACACATCTCCCCTGTAAACCTCTTTTATATTTGCCAATTTGTCCCTTACAGGGTGTCTCTGATGTATCTACAGTATATAAGTCATGAGGGGTCCACCCAGGGGTGGCTACAAATAGGGCTTCTACAGATTGTGTTAATGGGTAACATACAGTTCGATTCCCATGTAAATGTATGTGGGCTTTGTAAAACAAGTTGTCTTCTAGCCCAGTCAGATTTACGGTTACCACAACACAAAATAATACAATTACATACGCGATTACATACATATTCGCAACAGTTATAAAACTTAACACTACAATTCAATTTTTTACAGTTATTTCATTTATTAACCCGCGCACGCCGGCTCTTGCTTGCAGTCTTTGCCTGTGTCGAGGAAAGCAGTTCTGTTAGTTCATCAATTCAGCTACTGATCTCCTTTGTATAATTTCAGCTGTGTCCAGTGCTTCCAGACACCTTTCCCTCTTATGTCTATACAGGTACAGGTGTCCCCACTAATTATAATTTCATATGGCCCATTCCACTTTGGTGCAAACCCTGGTTTGTCGGGTAGTGTTTTCACTAGGACGTGACTTCCCACTGGTGGGACGTCAGGGAGCATTTCCTGCTCTCTCTCTGCGTCTTTTATTTCCTGATTGTCTTTTACCAATTTGCGCATCCCTTCTAGCTGGGTGCTCAGGTCCAGAACGTATCTCTTGATTTTATCTTTTAGTGGACCGACATCGGTCCCACCTGTTATGATGCTTTCTGGTAATTGCATCGCCCGTCCTGTCATTAGTTCATAAGGGGTTAATCCGGTTGTCGGTTTGTGGTAGCTCTTAATTTCTTTAAACTAGTGGGCAATACCTCTGTCCACCTTCTCCTTGATGTTCATATGTCTTTAGCTAGTGCATTATACATTTTAACTATATATCCCCCTTCCATAGAAAGCTTAGTGTGAATTAAATAACACTTTGTACTGGCCTTTTTTGGCTGCAGTTGGACATCCATTCATTTGTATGTAATCTTATCAAAATACATCGCTTTCCCCATTAAAATCACATGCCATACAGTTCCGATCTTTATATGAGTACTCTTACATTATCTCTAATTTGATCATTTGTTTGCGTGCAAGCGCTACACCACAGTACTTCACAAAATAATTATGTCTTTATCAATACACAATATAGTATATGAATATATCATACAAAGTTGGTTAAGGCTTTTCAGGATTTGATGTTATTCTTGTGTCTATATGGCAGTGCTATACTGTATAATAAAAATAATCAAGCGGCAGTTGTATCATACCACTTTACACATCGTAACCGTGATATCCAAACCCTTTTAATTCAAGCCGTTTCTATTTTTAAACTGAGCTCCAGATCGAAACCCCCGCACTCTAGGAAAAGTAACAGGCGCCGAATCAAAATCAAAGCAGGTACAATACATACCAGTTATTTGATTAGGAACATTTTGGTTTCTTAACTGGCTAGATTTTAAGCTTTGCAGTGCTTTTATATTTGGCAAACCTTGAACCTTGATGGCTCATGAAATTCCGACGGCAGTACATAATTTTAACTAGTCCAGAATACTAAACTATCTGACGTTCGCAAATCGCGATATTAAGACCATAAGACCATAAGACATAGGAGCGGAGGTAAGGCCATTCGGCCCATCGAGTCCACTCCACCATTCAATCATGGTTGATTTCAACTCCATTTACCCGCTCTCTCCCCATAGCCCTTAATTCCTCGAGAAATCAAGAATTTATCAATTTCTGTCTTGAAGACGCTCATTCTGCGATTAATACTGTATTTCACTGACTTGATATACTTTAATCTAATTCATAGACCTCAGTCTTTTGTTCCCGTTTTTCTACCTTTCCACAAAATAACTTATTTTCTTCTCTTAACTCCTCAACTAACTCTTATAATTTCTACTTCAAGACAAAGGAAAGAGCACATGCTTCCTTCCAAGGCTTAAATCCTTTCTTAACATTAAAACAAACAACAAAGCATCCACGCAACCACTTTGTTTAAACACACACACACACACATGGAAGCTTCCAAAAGTCATTCCACAGTACATCCTTTTTCATTCAAACTTATCATTTCAGACTGGGATGAGTGTAAAACATTCAAAGAGAATACAGAACATTGATTAAGACAATCGCTTTTATTCTTCTTTCTTCCAACCTGTAATTGACTCAAAACAGAAGTAAATTCAAGAAATCCTATCACTTTAATCTTTACAGTTTTAACACTCTCCCAGCCCCCTGAGGCTAAACCAAGGTGCAATACACTGCACCCACTGCCTGCAGCAAACATTCCACAGGAACAAAGAGCTCCCTGCTCTCAATCTAATTACAACAACAACCACCTACGTTCGACAAGCTACCAGATCTCACAAACACACTGAAATACAAAAACTAAGATCTCTCCTATCCATCTGCAGGTATGCCACTAGCCCATTCTACCAATTCATCGTAATCTTGGGACATAATCACTCCCATTTTTAGGATGACCTGGTGAGAACTAGAGAGTCCATCCTTAAAAGCCTGGATGAACGCTTGATCTCCTCGCCCTGGATTCCCATGTCCTGAGCACTCTTGGTATATTCGGAACAATCGTTCCCCATACTCAGAGGCTCCTTCTCCTTTTAGCTGCTTTGTGGTGGTAATTCTGCTCCAGTTAGTGGGAGCATTCCCTAAGACCCTCTGAATTTCTTCTTTAAACTGTAAGAAGGGTGCCTGTTGGGTATCTATTTCTGCTGTTAGGGGGATTACATGTGTCCACCGTCCCCCACTATAATCCTGTGCTATAGGGGCAACGGGTCCCCCTGCTACCTGCCTCCACTTAGCCGCTGGACAGGCTGCCCTGACCAGCCGGTGTATGTCTCTTAGGTGTAATTGATGTCCTCCCCAGATTGTGTCTAATTCTTCCCAGAATGTGGTGTTCGCGCTTCTGGTTTGTAATTTGCCCAGGGAAGCCATTATCTGCTGTCTTTCCCCTGGGGTAAAGGATTTATAATTTGCCTTGGGTCGCGCTGCGGTCCCCCCTCTAGTTATGGGCGCTAAGTTATGTTCCAGCTGTTCCCACTCTCCTGAGGGTGCCGTTGGCCCTTGCTGGGTAGACTCATAAGAAGGTAGAGGATCAGTTTCTCCTCCCCCTTGCCTTTCTAAAACCTGATTTCGTTTTTCCAATTCCCTCACTTGGGATTCTAGTTCTCTAATTCTTTCTTTGTCCTCTCTCCATTTCCTTGTAGAGGCAATTGTTTGTTCAATTCGACCTGCTAACTGATGTGTTAACATTATTCCTATTTTCTTCGTTCTGTTTCTTTTTACTTTATCTATCCACTTTCTCTGCTGCTCTAAGGTTTGAGAAGTATCCCAGCCATCCTTTTGCATTCTCTTTATTAACTCCTTCCTGTCTGTCATGTAGATTTCAATCAGGGAACCTGCAGATCCCCTTTTAACTTCACTATCTGCCATTTCGCAGATTTCACTAACCCCGGCCACGATTATTCTTTAGTAAAGTGTGCTAACTACCGTAGGGACTTCACTACCCCCGGCCACTATTACTACTCTTAGCAAAGTGTGTTAACTACCGTAGGGACTTCACTACCCCCGGCCACTGTTGCTATTCTCACACCGTGTTTCACTGCCGTTACAGGGTTTTAAGTTATACTCACGGCTTCCACGATTACCACTTCGGCAATGTGCTTCTCCACCGGATTTCGGTTTAGGTCAGAGTTGATCAAACTCCTGTTCCGCCCCGCTTTTCACCACATTGACAGTACAGTTTCCAACTTTTCAAACTTTCATGCAATCAGCTGGCACCTCTGCGTCTGTTCGCCACTACAGAGGGTGATGTTAAACCGACTTCTGCCCTTTTGTGCTTCACAATCCTTTAGTGCCCTTGGTGTCTCTCACTCACTTCAATTCCTGACCTTCACGTGGCAGATTTCTGCTCTTAATAGCCAGTCTAAGGCAGATCTTTTGAGACAGGCACTACCTTGTCCTTTTTTGTCGATCAGCACAAATCACAGTTATTTATTCCTATCAGCAGTTAGTACTTATCACTTTAACAAATACTATCACAAATACACAGTACAAATATTTCCCCCTTGTAAACCGTATTTTCTGATCCAGTCCGACTGTCACAGATTCCGTGATCTCTACCCCGGTTGCGACCGTGGCCAATCGGTCTCACCAGTAATAGGATCCTAGCCGACTACGCCATTTGTTGTGGGAAAAATCCACTAGTAGTCAGACTTCGAGATTCAGAAAATACGATTTATTAAATGGAGCTCCATGGAGACAAAGTACTTGGTCTGTAGTAAACCTTCTCTCCATTGTATGCCGGGAGCGGTTCAATTTTATATCCTTTACACAATGGGTAAACCGGTGATTCGAAGATTATCACATTGTTTAAGTGAGTACAAGTATTTAACATTTCATGAATGGGTACATTTCCTCATGTTTACAAGAATACAAACAGGTATAGACATTTAACATTTTATGAATGGGTCTATCAATGGCTAGTTTCGTCTTGTGCGGGTGCTAATCGGTTCCCTCGCATTCATATTTCCCGCCTTCCTTTAACATTAATCTAAGCTCTTTGTTTTGGGGTTTCCTTATCTTAAAAGGTGTCTTGACCCTTGGCTTTGGCTTCCTGAGGTGTTTGTTTGCTATGAGTCACTGTCTGTGATTTGGAAATGGCTTGTCTGTTAGGTTTTTCTGAACAGCAGGAGCCTGTGTCTGCTCTTTTGGCTTTCCCAGTTAACCCTTTATGTGCCAGGCAGCCATTTTAGAGTGTGCTTTCTTGTATTGCCATTTTAGAGTGTGCCCCCCTTGTATTTTCCCCCTTACACTCCTAAAGATGCGCAGGTTAGGTGAATTGTCCATGGTGAAATTGCCCCCTAGTGTTCCAAAGAGCGCAGGTTAGATGGATTAGCCATGGTATATGTGCGGGGTGAGAGGGATAGGGTGGAAGTTTGAGCTGAACATAGGTAAGGTACTCTGTCGCAGAGTCGGTGTTGACTCGAAGGGCCGAATGGCCTCTTTCTGCACTGTAGGGAGTCTATGATCCAATTATTCGATGATTAAAACTCATTCAAAAAGTGGTGGCGCATATCGATTGCTCCAATAAAGATGATGTATGCTTTTAGTTCGCAAATAAGCTACAAACGTGGAACAAGCACAAACGTCTTAATACACAGGTCGCATGTTGTCTCGGCAGAAGTGAATGAATACTTGACTATGAATGTTCAATTAGTTAAACTGTTTCTTTAAATGCAGCCCACTCCGTTTTTTTGCTTGGTAGACATGTCAGTCTGTTACACAACAAAGGAGACATAACTACCCTCAACCCTAATAATTGGACCCTTTACTTTGAGATTTCGTGTTTGGGACCGGAGTGCATTGATTCCATAGTTAATACGGCGTTTATCTGCAAGATTAGTCAGCAAACCTTCCTTATTTCCCAATACTCGACTTATTTTTCTTCTCGCTAGCCGTTTCTAAATGGTTTTATCCCAGGAAACTGGGATGAAAGTATTCTGCAAAGTTTTATTCCAATCCAATTATTGTGTCACATGGTCTGCAAATTCCGCTTATTTTTGTTTTAAATTTCTAACCAACGATGCACCAACTAGAAAATTAAATACAATACTCGCATCAGCTGTACATGACTGTTCGTCTTCCGAACCTGCATCCATATTAATTGCTACTCCTGATTTTCTGAGCTAAAATTATTTCTTACTTACCATATCTCAGATTTTGCCACCAGGCCTACGCTCTTCCTTTTCCATCCTGCCTATTTTTTTCAGAATGCTGAGTCTTAAAAGTATTTGTTAACGCACCTCAGTGACATGTTACCATTTAACTGGGATGAGAATTAGGTTTAACTAGTTTACCTTTTTATGCAGCTAATTCATCTCATCTCTCGTGAATGTTTGGCTCATTCAGATGAGGAGCTTTTAACTCCATTCTTACTTCCCGTATTTTAATAGACTGGGGGTTAATTATCCATTACAATGGTCGCATGGGATCAGAGGTAAGCTGGCAAGACGGATACAAAACTGGTTCGGTCAAAGAAGACAGAGGGTAGCAGTGGAAGGGTGTGTTTCTGAATGGAGGGCTGTGACAAGTGACGTTCATCGAGGATCAGTGCTGGGACCTTTGCTGTTTGTAATATATATAAATGATTTGGAGGAAAATATAACTGGTTTGATTAGTAAGTTTGTAGATCACACAAAGGTTGGTGGAGGATTTGCAGGTAGCGATGGAGGACCATCAGACGATACAGCAGGATTTAGATCAGTTGGAGATTTGGGTGGAGAGATGGCAGATGGAGTTTAATCCGGACAAATGTGAGGTAATGCATTTTGGAAGGTCTAATACAGTTAGAAATATACAGTAAATGGCAAAACCCTTAAGAGTATTGATAGGCAAAGGAATCAGGGTATACAGGTATACAGGTCACTGAAAGTGGCAATGCAGGTGGAGAAGTTAGTCAAGAAGGCATACGGCATGCTTGCCTTTATTGGCCGGGGCACTGAGTTTTAAAATTGGGAAGTCATGCTGCAGCTTTATAGAACCTCAGTTAGGCCACACTTGGAATATAGTGTTCAATTCGCCTCACTACCGAAAGGATATGGACGCTTTGGAGAGGGTACAGAAAAGATTTACCAGGATGTTGGCTGGTATGGGGGGCATTAACTACGAGCAGAGGTTGGAGAAACCTTGTTTGTTCTCACTGGAACGACGGAGATTGAGGGGCTACCTGATAGAAGCCTACAAGATTATGAGAAGCATGGACAGAGTGGATAGTCAGAAGCTTTTTGCCAGGGTGGAAGAGTCAATTACTGGGGGTTTAAGGTGTGAGGGGAAAGGTTTAGGGGAGATGTACGAGGCAGGTTTTTTACACAGAGGGTGGTAGGTGCCTGGAACTCGTTGCCAGGGGAGATAATGGAAGCGGATACAGTAGTGACTTTTAAGGGGCGTCTTGACAAATATATGAATAGGATGGGAATAAAGGGATGTGGTGCCCGGAAGTGTAGAGGATTTTAGTTAAGTCTTGCAGCATGATGGGTCCAGGCTTCGAAGGCCGAAGGGCCTGTTCCTGTGCTGTAATTTTCTTTGTTCTCAATTTCACTCTTGGCTCGTTCCTGTGCTTTGCTTTATACAGATCGTTACCATATTCTACGGCCCGACTCTTCGCTTTGAATTTCTGAATCTCACTTCACTCTGTCCCTCGCGCCCTTCGAGATATACGGCTCAATTTCTACGATTTTCCACGGCGCTGATCTCAACGGAAAGGTGCCTGCTTTCCTGAGAGGGAGATGCTCACGTGCAGTGTGTGACACATCCTTCTCCGCACACCATCCATTGAGCCACGGATCCAATTTTCTAATCTCGTTCACTCAATGCCCAAGCGACGCGTGGCTGTGGTAACGATGTCTTTGAATATCTGCGTTTCAATTCTCACCCGATTAATGCTAAGTCAGATTTGATGCGAAATTAATTTTAGCGCATAATATCGTTCATAGAATTGCACGTCTTGTTACAGAATTCGAACTTCAAGCAAACCAGAAAAGTAAGATTCTATTAACATAATCGAATAACCAGTAGCAGAGTTCGACCTCCCATTGTGCCAATGGGGATTGTGAACCTCTGGAATTTACTTGCACTCACAGCAGTGCATTTTGCTTCAAGGCCGGCGGCGAGAGTGGTTGCATCGGCCCACCACTGCCCAGTAATATTTTGCATTGCATCCATCCGCACATTATAAATACATAGTCATCTAGTTGATTAAATTCAGATTATGATGTGACATATACATTTTACTCTAATGTCTATTCCTGTACTGCTCCTCTCTCAACGGACATTTAGCCTAAATGGAATAATGGGCGTACCTGGTTGCAATGTTCCTTTTTCCATCTGATAACAATTTAAAGCATAACATTGTACGCGCTTGACTTTAAGTAAGAAACCTTATAGTTTAATGTAAAGTGAATTTAAATTCAACGTCCAACGACACATTTATACACACGAAAACCGTGACACTCTAAAGCTCATTGGCCCTGCCAATTTATGTAGGATATAAATTATAAACGCAACTTATTTTATGTTAAACTTCTATCCAACGGTGTACCAACTGCGAAGTGTGCTATAAAATACTCTCACCAGCTGTTCATGAATGTTCGTCTTCTGAATCTCCACCCGCACTATCTTTTCACCTCATCTTGCCAGCCATATTTACAGACTATTTTACTATCAGGCCTAATGGTCTCCATTTCCATCCATATTTCGCCCTCAATCAACGTCTACACTTTGTCTGCACTTCCCGCTGTTTCGGCAAAACAGCCAGCATAATTAGGGACGCCAAGCACCCCGGACATTCTCTCTTCCAACTTCTTCCTTCGGGAAAAAGATACAAAAGTCTAAGGTCGCGTACCAACCGACTAAAGAACAGCTTCTTCCCTGCTGCTGTCAGATTTTTGAATGGATTTACCTTGCATTAAGTTGATCTTTTTCTACACCCTAGCTATGACTACATTCTGCACTCTCTGTTTCCTTCTCTATGAACGGCATGCTTTGTCTGTATAGCACACAAGAAACAATACTTTTCACTGTGTGGCCAAACGGGCCATCTAAAATGGCGGTTTGTAAAGCACTCTGGGACAATTGGGCAAGAACTAAAATGACAGGCTGCAGCCTAAAAGATGGGCCTTCAGCATCTTTCTAAGGATGGATTTTATTGCATGTACTTTTATTTTGTTTCCTCGGCATCCAACTCAATGTCCGAATTCGATCTCCATTCCGGAAAAAAATGAAAACAAATTCACTCTGTTTCCAGAATTCACCAGAAACGATTACATCACATATTGCCTAAAATGTAAACTGTCCCTCAGAAGGAAGGGGCTCTCCATCCGCTACCCAACCTACTTTCTTCTTTTCATCTGTGGGATATGAGCGTCGCTGGCTGGCCAGCATTTATTTCCGATCCCTAGTTCTCCTTCGAGGGCAGTTGAGAGTCAACCACACTGACAGATTTCCTTACCTAAACGACATTAATGAACGAAATGGGTTTTCCAACAATCGACAATAGTTTAATCAGTAGATTGTTAATTCCAGCTATTTTTACTGAATTCAAATTCCACCATCTTCTGGGTCCCCAGAACATTGGCTCAGTTTCTGCATTAAGAATCGTGCGATAATGCCAGCAGGCCATCGGCTACCCTGATCATGCTCTGCAGCCATTTTGTTACGCATGCTGTCAATCCCGGACCATGCACTTACTTTTGGAAGTTTCTCTCAAGCACCAACGTACTTGGTCAACAGAAGAGAGTTATCGGACAGTGCAAGGGGGATGAGATATATGTGCTGCGGGAATGAGTAGGCTGACTGAGTAGGTAAACATTGCAGTTGCATTTTTCACTTCACTGAACTGAGGGACGGTGATTTCTATCTTTATCGTTGCTTGAAGATCCACTTGGACAATTTCTCTCGTCATAAGGTTTGGCTATCATTGAGTGACTATAACTATTAAGAATAGATAAATAGATGATAATGCCAATACACAAACTCATTAGAGACCTTTGAAATTATGAATTTTCTTTCGAATATATAGGAACACTATCTGTTCCACCAATAAGATTTTTAGATCAAGGGAACATAAAAGAGGCAGTCATTACGATGGTAGCTATTAGTCCAGATTAAAATAAACCTAATGCAATTCGCCCACGCCAATCAGCCAGGGCAAGGAACAATTCTGTCTGAGAAGGCAATGACTACGTGTCCGTACTCGATTTGTGTATCCATGAACTGTGAACCTGTGTGTATTGCACGTCATATCTGAGAACGCGATCCCCTCTACTTTCTAAATCATCAATTGCTGAAAACATCTGTTAAGCTTGTAATTTATGGTTCGTCGTTTTAACCTAAAAGAATCACAATTCATGTCCCTCATATTTCCTGCATATTTGCATTTTACTAAGATTTCTACAGGATACCTATGAACGTACCTGTTCAATACACAAATGTTGACCGACTGTCCATTTTAACCAATAATTTGTTATTCTTTGTTCATCTCCAACATGTTCAACATTTTGACATCATTCATCGCTGTCATGCGAAAACTCTGAGTTCGCGTTGAATTCAAACGATAATGCAGCGGATCAAATATTCAGAAACTTTGCAGTTATCAATATTTCGACAATATGTTCAGACAGAAACATTTTGAAAGGCCTCGCTCCAACACTGAATTTAATTCGACAGAGCAGTGATGGAACTTTCTTCACACACGATTGTTCTTGATTGTAGCGAGAATCAGAGTCATAGGGTCATAGAGGTTGACAGCATGGAAACAGCCCCTTCGGCCCAACTTGTCCATGCTGCCCATTTTTTTTAAACACCTAAGCTTATCCCAATTGCCCGCACTTAGCCCACATCCCTCGATAGCCATCTCACCCATGTAACTGTCTAAATGCTTTTTAAAATACAAAATTGTACCCGCCTCTGCTACTACCTCTAGCAGCTTGTTCCACACACTCACCGCCCTCTGCGTGAACAAATTGCCCCTCTGGACACTTTTGTATCTCTTCCCTCTCACTTTAAACCTATGCCCTCCAGTTTTAGACTCCCCTACCTTTGGGAAAATATATTGACTATCTAGCTGATCTATGCCCCTGAAGAGAGGTGGCAGTTTTTCAAGGAATGTCAGTCTCGAGTTCTACAGGGCAACGTTCCGAGCCGACAGGGAGGAGTTGGTAGGTTAAAGGAACCGTGGTGCACGAAAGCTGTGCAAGACCTAGTCGAGAAGAAAAGGAAAGCGTGCAAAAGGTTCAGAGAGCTTGGCGAAGATAGGGATCTAGATGAGTATACGGCTTGTAGGAAGGGACTAAAGAAGGAAATTAGGAGAGCCAGAAGGGGTCACGAGAAGGCCTTGGCAGGTAGGATTAAGGAAAACCCTAAGGCGTTCTATAAATAAGTGAAGAGTAAAAGGATGAGACGTGAAGGAATAGGGCCTATAAATGGTGAAGGCGGGAAAATCTGTACGGAACCAATAGAAATGGCAGAGGTGCTTAATGAGTATTTTGCCTCGGTTTTCACAGAGGAGAAGGACATGGGTGGATGTACTGCGGGCTTGCGGTGGACTGAAAAGATTGAGTATGTGGACTTTAACAAAGAGGTTGTGCTGGAATCTTTGAATGGCATCAAGCGAGATAAGTCGCCGGGTCCGGATGAGATGTACCCCAGGTTACTGTGGGAGGCGAGGGAAGAGATTGCAGAGCCTCTGGCGATGATCTTTGCGTCGTCGATGGAGACGAGAGAGGTGCCGGAGGATTGGAGGATTGCGGATGTGGTTCCTATTTTCAAGAAGGGGAATAGGGACAGCGCAGGAAATTACCAACCGGTGAGTCTAAACTCAGTGGTTGGTACGCTGATGGAGACGATCCTGAGGGACAAGATTTATGAGCATTTAGAGAGGTTCAGTATGCTCAAGAATACTCAGCATGGCTTTGTCAAAGGCAGATCGTGCCTTACGAGCCTGGTGGAGTTCTTCGAAAATGTGACTAAACACATTGACGAAGGGGAAGTGGTAGATGTGGTTTATATGGATCTTAGCAAGGTGTTCGATAAGGTCCCCCATGCAAGGCTTCTAGAAAAGGTGAGAGGGCATGGGATCCAAGGGGCTGCTGCCCTGTGGATCCAGAACTGGCTTGCCCAAAGGAGGCAGAGAGTGGGTATAGATGGGTCTTTTTCTAAATGGAAGTCGGTCACCAGTGGTGTGCCCCAGGGATCTGTTCTGGGACCCTTGCTGTTTGTCATTTTCATAAATGACCTGGATGAGGAAGTGGAGGGGTGGGTTGGTAAGTTTGCCGACGACACGAAGGTTGGTGGGGTTGTGGATAGTCTGGAGGGATGTCAGAAGTTACAGAGGGACATAGATAGGATGCAAGACTGGGCGGACAAGTGGCAGATGGACTTCAACCCAGATAAATGCGTAGTGGTCCATTTTGGCAGGTCAAATGGGATGAAGGAGTGCAATATAAAGGGAAAGACTCTTAGTACTGTAAAGGATCAGAAGGACCTTGGGGTCCGGGTCCATTGAAGTCTAAAATCGGCCCCGCAGGTGGAGGAGGTGGTTAAGAAGGTGTATGGTGTGCTGGCCTTTATCAATCGTGGGATTGAGTTTAGGAGTCCGGGGATAATGATGCAGCTGTATAAGACCCTCGTGCGACCCCAATTGGAGTACTGTGCTCAGTTCTGGTCGCCTCATTACCGGAAGGATGTGGAAAAGATTGAAAGGGTGCAGAGGGGATTTACAAGGATGTTGCCTGGATTGAGTGGCATGCCTTATGAGGATAGGCTGAGGGAGCTGGGTCTTTTCTCTTTGGAGAGACGTAGGATGAGAGGAGACCTAATAGAGGTATGTAAGATGTTGAGGGTCATAGATCGGGTGGACTCTCAGAGGCTTTTTCCCAGGGTGGAAATGGCTGCTACGAGAGAACACAGGTTTAAGGTGCTGGGGGGTACGTGCAGGGGAAATGTAGAGGGAAGTTTTTCACACAGAGGGTGGTGGGCGATTGGAATCTGCTACCGTCAGTGGTGATGGAGGCAAACTCAATAGGGTCTTTTAAGAGACTCCTGGATGAGTGCATGGGTCTGAAAAGGATGGAGGCTTATAGTTGGGCCTAAAAGGTCGGGATATGTTCGGCACAACTTGTGGGGTCGAAGGGCGTGTTTTGTGCTGTAGTTTTTTCTATGTTTTCGATGTTTCTATTATTTTATAGACCCCTATAAGATCACCCCTCAGCCTTCTATGCTCCAGAGAATAAAGTCCCAGTCTATCCAGCCTCTACTTATATCTCAGACCATCAAGTCCCGGTAGCATCCTAGTACATCGTTTCTGCACTCTTTCTAGTTTAATAATATCCTTTCTATAATAGGGTGACCAGGCCCGTGCACAGTACTCCAAGTATGGCCTTACCAACGTCTTGTACAGCTTCAACAAGACGTCCCGACTCCTGTATTCAATGTTCTGACCAATGAAACCAAGCATGCTGAATGCCTTCTTCACCACTCTGTCCACTTGTGACTCCACTTTCAAGGAGCTATGGACATGTACCCCTAGATCTCTTTGTTCGGTAACTCTCCCCAACGCCCTACCATTAACTGAGTAAGTCCTGCCCTGGTTCAATCTACCAAAATGCATCACCTCGCATTTATCTAAATTAAACTACATCTGCCATTCGTCAGCCCACTGGCCCAATTAATCAAGATCCCGTTGCAATCGGAGATAACTTTCTTCACTATCCACTACGCCACCAATCTTGGTTCATCTGCAAACTTACTAACCGTGCCTTCTATATTCTCATCCAAATCATTGATATAAATGACAAATAACAGTGGACCCAGCACTGATCCCTGAGGCACACCGCTGGTCACAATCCTCCAGTTTGGAAAACAACCCGCTACAGCCATGGCTTCTGTCAAGAGCCATTTTGTATCCATTTAGATACCTCACCCTGGATCCCGTGAGATTTAACCTGATGCAACAACCTACCATGCGGTACCTTGTCAAAGGCCTTGCTGAAGTCCATGTCGACAACATCAATTGCACTTCCCTCATCTACCTTCTTGGTTACTCCTTCAAAATGCTCCATCAAATTTGTGAGACATGATTTTCCACTCACAAAGCCATGCTTTCTATCCCTAATCAGTCCTTGCGTCTCTAAATGCCTGTAGATCCTGTCTCTCAAAATTCCTTCCAACAACGTACTCGCCACAGATGTGAGGCTCACTGGCCTGTAATTCCCACGCTTTTCCCTGCAGCCCTTTTTAAACAAAGGCACAACATTTGCCACCCTCCAATGTTCAGGCACCTCACCCGTGACTATCGATGATTCAAATATATTTAATTTATTTCAGAATACCAGAAAGCCATGAGAGACGCAAGTATGTAAAAGTGCAAATACGTCATATAGCTGTCTTCAAATCATTTCATTCCAAATAACAGCAATTTCTTTTTAGGGAGCCATTGCAATCCATAGAATATATCAAAATTTGATACAGATATATACCTTCGGTATGCAATTCCTTCCATCTTTACTATTAGGGTTTCCTGCTGCGTCAATCCTCCCATTTCATTTTGTTACTTTTGCATCGAATATTTTAGTTCCTCGTCTTCATATTAAATAAATGTAGATTTTAAAGCGACATAGCTTTCCTTCATTAATCATAATACCTTTTTAGAAATCATTTTTAAATTATTTTTCCTTATTAGCTATTCAAGTACTTGGTTTATGCGATGAAGCAGTATATATCTGCAATGTTAATACTGTTCCCAATTGTGGAAAGAGTAACTTTTCCTCTCGACTATGTTCTATGCTTCTATGCTTTTTCTCTCGACTATGTTATATGTTTTATGCAAAGCACACATTTCCCTGTCATGCGTTTTTTAAAATATATCCATCCAGACGATCTTATCGCTGGTTTATCTTTACAAACCGTTTGGCACTGCATGGACTGTGATGGAATTTCAATGAAGTCATTTGTTAACATGTTTGGTGGGATGTTTATGAAATCTGTACTGTGGTATTGGGAGCTTCAATTATCCTGGAATAGTTTAGTGCAATTAGTCCAGGATTGTATCCGGTTTTCATGCCACTTTCTCCAAACAGAGAAAGCATCAGTCGAGTTTCGCGACCTCACCAATCCTCCACTGATTGTCTGATATTTATTTAGTCTCATCACTCCGGACAGACTGATTTTTGTGTTGATACGACGTATGTGTTTGATTGAATACAATGAGGAAAGCGAACATAAGTTTCGCAATCTGCAGGGGGAGTAAGCAAATCACATCAGAACATTAAAGACCGTCTCAGAAACTTAGTTTTGGCAGGATACGTTTCTCTCATGTTCAGTGCTCCTAGGTAAGTATTCCCATTTTCAAAGACATGTTCTGTCAGCATTGTAGCTTGCGTTTGGAATTTTAAAAGAATGTTTCCTAATTGAAGATGCAAAACGTATCCAATGTTTCAGCTTCTGAAAAGCAGAGAGACAAATAGCTCTCCAGTATTACAGTTTAAAAATTAATCAATTTCATTGGATGCATTTCTACATGTAAGACATTCAAGTGTTAATCTCAGTAGATGGCTGAACGACCACTGCCTAATATGTATTGCTTGTAAGGTTTTATTTTCATCTGGAATTGGAAACGTTTTTTTAAAATAAATATTCTTAAGATCATAGAAACCCTACAGTGCAGAAGGAGGCCATTCGGCCCATCGAGTCTGCACCGACCACAATCCCACCCAGGCCCTACCCCCACATATTTACCCGCTAATCCCTCTAACCTACACATCCCAGGACTCTAAGGGGCAATTTTTAACCTGGCCAATCAACCTAACCCGCACATCTTTGGATTGTGGGAGGAAACCGAAGCACCCGGAGGAAACCCACGCAGACACGAGGAGAATGTGCAAACTCCACACAGACAGTGACCCGAGCCGGGAATCGAACCCGGGACCCTGGAGCTGTGAAGCAGCAGTGCTAACCACTGTGCTACCGTGCGTTGACTTCCATTAGCTCTTGGTTAGGATAATCATGATGTGGAGATGCCGGCGTTGGACTGTGGTAAACACAGTAAGAAGTCTCACAACACCAGGTTAAAGTCCAACAGGTTTATTTGGTAGCAAAATCCACTCGCTTTCGGAGCGCTGCTCTTTCGTCAGGTAAGTGCACTTACCTGACGAAGGAGCAGCGCTCGGAAAGCTAGTGGATTTTGCTACGAAATAAACCTGTTGGAATTTAACCTGGTGTTATGAGACTTCTTACTGTGGTTAGGATAATGTCAATGGAATAGAGTGAAACTAATGCAACAACTCGAGGAAAAAATAAAACATGTAAGAACGGAATTCCTTTACCAGTAGCAGCATGGCCTTTAGCAACACAGAAGATACAAATTGAGTTGACGTTCTCTTCCATTAACACTGAGAAAGTAGAAATTCGATGCAATGCAGAGGCAATATATAAATACATCATTTAGAGTGAGGGGTGCAAATGATGATTCATTAGCTTTAATGCCAAATGACTATTCTTGCGGGCTTTTATTTCAGAATTAGAATTGCAATCGAAAGAATTTGGTAGGAATCTTCTTCGATTTTTTGATTTAAAACGAAGCTGTGAGCCTCTCGGAATTGAAGTTATTACAGAGCAAATATAACAGCAAATTCTGGAATACAAAATGCTGGAGATCTTCAGCAGATGTGACAGCAGCTGCGACGAGAAAAACAATGCTGAAGTTTCGAGTGCAATATGACTTCTTCAGCAATTGCTGCCATCCGCAAAAAAACAGGTTGTGGTCAGACGTAGCTTGCTTCTCCACACGATCCTCCGCTGCATCCTTTCCAATAGAACAGGCACCGAAATCAAAAAGTGTAAAATTGGAGGACTGAATAGCTTCCTTCGCAAACATGTGCATTTAGGACGAAATGGGTGCTTAATCACGCTATTATGTGTGACGGTGCTGACAAATGGTTCTTTGGATTCTAAACAAACGGGATTTCATAATTGTGACCGCACATTTCGGAAATCATTGTTATTTATAGAAAATGAAGACAGGTTTAGTTGATTGCTTTTGACTATAGAATGACGATTACATAAGTTACATTTAAGCCCGTTGAAGAATGGAGCAAACCACGTCAGCGTTTTGGTTTCCATATTCAAAGGCACCTTTAGTGATTCAGATATCTACGTCAAAGTAACCCACAAAGAGCAGCGATATCCACACTACCAGCGTTGCAGGATAAACTATTCCGAATTCATTGTTTGTAGTGCGACAAAGACCAACAGCAGCGAGAAAGGATTTCAGGAAAATTGGGAGATACTGATGCAGTTATGAGCTTGAACCTGGACCAACGCATGTGTTCAAACTATTCGGAGTCAGGATTGATTAATTTCTCGGTGGATAGGTTAGAATTCTTTGCGAGGTTTTCAACTAACTGGTCAGGGTTACGAGAGCCAGGAGTCAATATCATAGAGGAATATAATGGTGCACAGAATTTGTGGAGAGAGAAAATACTGGAGGAGCAGATATTAAGTGTCCAGGTAAGTTTAGATTTTAAAAAGAAAGTAAAGTTTAATTTCGGCGTCACTGCCTGTATGTGAAACCCCAAAGTGTGGTAAATATGGCTGCTGTGTTGCAAATATTCTACCGCGTAGAAATTTAATGTTGTGGCAATAGCAGAGACACTCGGATATTGCAGAGCAAATCTTAAACAGGGGATCGTTTGCTCATAGTTTCTCGATTAACGACCATAAAACTGCTGGCCTAGATCCATTCACATAGCTTTCGGTTTTCGTAAAGTATCCGTTTGGAAAGTCAATGTATCTCATCATCTGCTTTTAACTTAAGGAAGTATTTACCCTCTGTTTAGATATGATGCGCTTTTATCATGAACAATTAAACGTCGATATTTCCTGTCGTATCAACAACCTGAGACAATTACTGCTACTGTTTTTTTGCTACAATACAAAATAATAAATTTGGAACAGTTTATGCTGCAAGGCTGGTCGTGAGGATATGGCTTTCTGGGTTGTTTTGACATAGAAATCTGAATCACGAAAAGTGCCTTTGAGTTTGAAAACCAAGAAGCTGACATGATTTGCTCCATCCTTCAACGGGCTTAAATGTAATTTATACCTCGTACACACAAGATGGACACGAAAAAGTACAGGATATGTTAGGATGTGTCCATTCAACTATAGCTATCGATACTAACGTCCTGCGAAATCACAGTAGGTAGGAACAATATCTGTCCTGTTCTGGCACTCGTGATTCATATTCATGTGATTGGACGCCTATTCAGCAGATATTATTGAATTGTGCTATATTAAACATAAGTTGAACTTTTACTTTGTTTTGACTTTGGGAAAGTGGTGGTGCAGTTACGATGTCACTAGAATAATCAGGCAAAGAGCCAGCCTAATGCTCGGGGAACATGAGTTCAAATCCCACCACTGCAATTACTAAATAATTAAAATCTGGAGTTGAAATCATGACCACGAAACTATAATCGATTGGTGTACAGACCTATCTATTTCACTGATGCCCCTTGGGGAAGGAAATTTGTCGTCCTTCTCTGTCCTGCATGTGACTCCAGACTCATAGTAATTCTTACTGCCCTCTGAAATGGCCTAGCAGGTCAATAAATTCCAGGACAGATATGAATCTGCAACAAATTTTGGCCTTGCCAAAAATGCTGAGACTCTGTCGCAGGATTTTCTAAAAATACCGATCTTTTAATTCAATCCTTGTTTGCCGTCCGATTCTGTCATCGGTATATAGGTAAACCTTTTTCTGAAACATTCTAACACTTTTGTGCATTTAGTCTCTCTTGCTCTGTAAGGGTTATTCTGAGTGATTGGTTAAAAACACATCCTATTGCTTCTCCAGCTCGTCCAGGTCGTAGATCCTTGACAAAGTTCGCAGAGCAAAAGTGAACACGAAATGTGTGGGCTGAAGTCTAGACGAGAGCCTCCCCTTCCCGACAGTGGGGCATCTGGTCCTAACATTGTTCTAACCTAAAAGAATTATATTGGTGTGTGAAGCAGAATATCTGTACAAACAGGTACTGATGCAATTATTGTTTTACAAACCGGGTATGATGAGACTAATTCTCCCAATTCTTCCAGTAAACGGATTGCTAAAAAGCCAGGAGCCCCTGGAGATACTGAAAACACACCGGCGTCGACAAAAACACGAGACTTGACAGATTTTGACCCAGGCGGTGGCACATTGAATAACACCAGCTGTAACTCGGCAATTATGCAGGGTACCTCAAGTGAAATCTAATTTCCGAATTAGCCCGAGCGGGGGCCTTGGCAATTCCCCCGTGACCAATCCCTCCAACGCTCCACATGCACAATGCGACACAGGTCTAACCACCGAAAGATAATACCCGCCGCCGCCCCTCACCCACACACCCCATCCCGGCGGGTCCCCTCCACCCCGATTTTCCACCGCGCCCCTTTCACAGCCACAAGCACACAACAAACCTCTGGCAAACTGCCTTCCTCCAACCCGCCTCCTCCCCCTACCGACCGCCGAGAGGCCTGACAGGGCGAACCGTCACCGACGACATTTCTACATAATCGAATACATGCCCAACAACACCTCTCTCTATTGTTAACAAACCTCTTACCATACGCCTTTACGATTAATCGACTTGGACACATTTCAGTTCTGGATTTTCAAGGTAAGAATGGCACTATAACTGCTGGCCAAACAAAAACATTAACTTCAGAAATTCCATGTGAGTGACAAGACTGGTAATACGTCTTTTCAACAGATAGAAATTGATCATGATTGTCAACTCAAACCATATTAATGTCCATTCCAGAACTAAAGGAGTTAAGCAGAATTCTTCAAAAAACAGGTGACTGCAAAACATTAAGTGCAGTGTATTGTTAGCGGACAATAAATTTATGAAGTTACGTATACAATATGAAACAGGCCAAACTGCACCCAGAACCCCTCCATTAAAGATTAAAAGGGACAGATCCAGAGAAGCAGGCAAAAGGCATGCGTTTAAAATGCAAACAAGGTCTAACACACAAAAGGGAGCCAGACAGGGTGACACCAAAAGATACTAAATTAAAGGTGCATCCTCATCTAATCAAGTGATATCAGGAAGCGTCCATAGAAACACCTAAGGAGAGGATTAACATAACTAAGGAAGCCTTCTTGGCCTCAAAAGACTTCCTGAGATCAGCCAAACGCCCATTGTTCAAGAAACCCGGGATATTCTAGACCATTGATAAACCCATCTGACAGAAACGATTACCATACTTAAAACATCAAAACAGAATGGTCAGAGTCAAATACTGTAAACATTAACATTTGAATCATACAACGTGTCAAATTACGAGTATAACTGTAGCCCATTACGACGAGCTTTTAGAGTGCTTTTGGGACAGTGCTACTTGTATGTCGTGATTGCACCTCCGTCGACGTTAATAACGCTGTACCGCTGTTGAACCTGACTCTGAGTCCGAAGTGCTAACAACTGGGGGCTCGTCCGGGATCGCGACCGTCGCTGGAACGCCGTCCCCTGGCGCTGGGTGAGTATCTTTACTTATTTTTAAATCCGCGTAACATTCGCCTCCCAGTGCCTGAGCAGCATTTCACGGCTGCCGCGATCTGAACCTCTGAACAGAGTCCGTTCGATAGCTGTACAGCCGGGCGATCGGGGTCACGAACTGTGATTGATTGTGTTGTTTTTGCATTACGCTGACTCCCAACAACGAACCCGACCACAAACCGACTGCCCACTGGGGACCCGACAAAAACACGTACTAGCAGTTATAAAGCCGGGGAGGACGTCCAAGTTTAGGGCCACTGGGATCGGACTCCGCGGAGTTCGGTATACGTCCGGGCGCTGCAAGTCGGGAGGACCTCTGCAGGCGCGACAGATTGGCCCACTGGGGGCAAATTCCGCGAGGCGTTTGCTACATGTCCGGGCGCTACTAAGTCTGGAACCTCTGTGAGTGCCTCGAACACTACAAGCAGGAGACCTCTGGTAGCGCGAAAAACTACTACATGCCGGGGAGACTTTGACCCGCGGTCAACTACACGCCTGTCCGCACCCAGGTGAGGGTGGTTCCCGAGGAGATACGAAAACGGCAGGCCCCTGAGAGTCGACTTAGCGCTAAGAGTTGGTTAGGAGAAGCGGCCCCGGCCCCTGTAGTCGATAGTCTCTTCGTATGCTGCGGCCCCTGCGGAGAGGCTGCACAGAGCTCACCTGCCTCTGAGAGCGGTAATCTCCCCGCTACACGCAGGCCGGGCTCTGCGTGTTGCCACTGAAGGTTTAAACGCACTGAAAGTGGGAACACCAAATCGGTAACCCAATCAGAGATACCCATACAAGTATCCGTGAGAAGCACCAGAGTCAGGATTAGTATACCACTAGTCCTAGGTAAGAGTCCCGACATGGATAGCAATGATACCACCTTCGAATGGGAACCAGAAGGGTCCCTCACCCGCTATCTAGCAGATTAAAAACAAGAACCTAATTAAAAACATGATGAAGGCAGGGTGGAAGCCCCACGACCCGCTTGAAATCCAGCGAGACTGGTGGGCAAAAGAGGAAAGGAACAAGGACCACAAGGCCTGGATCCTAATATTAAAGGCCTATGTCACCCTTGCAGGACGAGTTCACAATTACGTACAAGGCAAGCAGGAGCAAGCCACACAGCGACAACACGCCTCTGTGATGGCCACTAACCCCCTGCTGCCAGCTCTGTCCGACTTCTCACGCGAACCTCCGAGTGAGGAGTGTTCCGACTGGGAATGTCTGGTGGACGAAACAGGTCCACTATGCCCGACCGGGGGGAACATCCCATTGACCGCCAGCCCTCCGCCCCAGAGCGCCATTGCAGCTCCCATGAAAATTGAATACGTCCCCGGGGGGGGGGGGGGGGGGGGCAAGGGGGAGACGGGCGAGGGCGACCTGCCCAGGCTCGGATAAAAATGACCTATGTATCGCTCACCCTGGGAGACAGAATGAAACTACCAGACAAACTGCCGACCATCCAGCCCAGACACAGCAACGCAATCTTCTGGCAAAAGCTCAAGGAGATGCAAATGTGTCATAATCGACACAATCGGGACATAGCTGGGCTGGTAAGAGCCAAAATGCCAGAAAATTATTGGACCCGGCTCCAGGTAAAACACCAGAACGGTACCTGGTGCGCGAACCTGAACGAGAACCGCCGAGAGCAAGACCAAGCTCTGGCGGAGTATAAAAATGATATCACCCAAACCATGGGGCGAATCCCCGTGAGCTGGAACGCAATCGTAGGGGTACTGCAGGGGAAGAAGGAAGGAGTCCAGGAATACGGGCGACGAAAATTCGACGCTTTTATGGCCCATGGGGGAATGCCCAATGCAGATAGGCAGAAGCCCGCGTTCCTCCAGTTATATAGGAATTGGCTGAGCTCAGCACACCAAGCAGGTTCTAAAAACCGGACTGGTAAACGTTAACACTTTTGATGAGCTAGAAAACTGGGCCATTACTGTAGACAACCAACAAAGGAAGATCCAAAGCGCCAGGGTAGGCTGAGGGTAAGGGAGCTTGTTTGTGCACTAATTTATTTAATTATTTTTCAGTTAAATTTGTGAAAAAAATCGGAGGTCTTTTTTCAAAACAGGAAATAGGCCCAGCAGCAGCCTGGGAAGGTTTTGGAGGGTTTAAAAGTAGGCCGTGCCTTTGAGCCGGCAGCGTCGTTAGCGGGCAGCGGAGTGAGCAGGAGGCAGAGTGAGAGCTGAAGGGCTTTGGCTCAAAACAGGCTTCGGCGAGAACAGGCAGAGGCGTGAGTAGCTTTTTTTTTCTCTTCAGAAAGTTTATTCCTGTATTTCCCCAGAGCAAAAAAAAATATGCCAGGCAAGATGTTGGAATGCTCCTCTTGCAGGATGTGGGAGATCAGGGAGACCTCCGGTATCCCTGACGACAGCACCTGCAAAAGATGCATTCAGCTGCAGCTGCTAGCAAAGCGTGTTAGGGAACTGGAGAAGGAGCTTGATGACCTCCATCTAATTCGGGAGAATGAGACGTAGAGACAGTAGCTTTAGGGAGATAGTTACACCTAAGCAGCAGAGCACAGGAAATTGGGTTACTGTAAGGAGAGGAAATGGCAGTGTGAAAGGACAGGCAGAGCAGTGTTCCCCAGTGGACATACCCCTCCACAACAGGTATACTGAATTGGACACTGTTGTGGCAGATGCTTTACCTGGGACAAGCTGCGACAGCCGGAACTCTGATACTGAGTCGGGTTCTACAGCGCAAAAGGGTGGGATGAAGAAGAGGAGAGCAGTACTGATAGGGGACTCGATGGTCAGAGGTACGGACCGGAGGTTCTGTGGTCGGGACAGAGACTCCCGCATGGTTTGTTGCCTCCCAGGTGCCAAGGTCAGCGATGTCTCTGATCACGTGCACAGCGTTCTAAAGAGGGAAGGTGATCAGCCTGATGTCGTGGTACATGTCAGTACCAATGACGTGGGAAGGAAGAGTGAGGAGGTCCTAAAGAGTGAGTACAAAGAGCTTGGAAGGAAGTTAAAAAGCAGGACCCCGAGGGTAGTAATCTCAGGATTGCTTCCTGAGCCACATGCCAGTGAGGGCAGGAGTAGGATGCTTGGGCGGATAAACACGTGGCTGAGGAACTGGTGCAGGGGGCAGGGTTTCCAATTCTTGGATCATTGGGACCTCTTCTGGGGCAGGTGGGACCTGTACAAGAGAGACGGGTTACACCTAAACTACAAGGGGACCAATATACTTGCAGGGAGATTTGCTAGTGTTATTGGGGAGCGTTTAAACTAGATTTGCAGGGGGGTGGGAACCAGAGTGCCAGAGCAGATAGTGGAGCAGGGGTAAAAAGACAGGTTAGTTCAAGCAAAATCACAAATGGAAGGGTAGAGTGAGGTGGATATAATTTTTTGAGGTGTGTCTATTTCAATGCCAGGAGTATTGTAGGGAAGGCAGATGAGCTGAAGGCGTGGATAGACACGTGGAAATATGACATTATAGCCATTAGTGAAACTTGGCGACATGAGGGGCAGGACTGGCAGCTCAATGTTCCAGGGTTCCAATGTTTCAGGCGGGATAGAGGCAGAGGGATAAAAGGTGGGGGGGTGGCATTGTTGGTCAGGGAAAATGTTACAGCGGTACTCAGGCAGGATAGATTAGGGAGCTTGTCTACAGAGGCCCTATGGGTGGAGCTGAGAAACAGGAAAGGTATGACCACATTAATGGGCTTGTATTATAGACCACCCAATAGTCAGCGAGAACTGGAGGAGCAAATCAGCGGAGAGATAGCTGACAACTGCAAGAAACACAAAGTTGTGATAGTAGGGGATTTTAATTTTCCACATATAGATTGGGACTCGCATACTGTTAAAGGTTTAGACGGGGCAGAGTTTGTAAAATGTGTTCAGGAGAATTTTCTACATCAGTATATAGAGGTGCCAACTAGAGAGGATGCGATATTGGATCTCCTATTGGGAAATGAGTTAGGGCAGGTGATGGATGTGCGTGTGAGGGAACACTTTGGATCCAGTGATCATAATGCCATCAGTTTCAACCTGATCGTGGATAAGGATAGATCTGGTCCTCGGGTTGAAGTTCTGAACTGGAAAAAGGCCAAATTTGATGAAATGAGAAGGGATCTGGGAAGTGTGGATTGGCACAGGCTGTTCTCTGGTAAGGATGTAAATGGAAAGTGGGAGGCCTTCAAAGGAGAAATTTTGAGAGTGCAGAGTTTGTATGTTCCTGTCAGGATTAAAGGCAAAGTAAATAGGAAGAAGGAACCTTGGTTCTCGAGGGAGATTGTAACACTGATTAAGAGGAAGAGAGAGTTGTATGAAATGTACAGGCAGCAAGGATCACATCAGATGCTCGAGGAGTATAAAAAGTGCAAGAAGCTACTTAAGAGGGAAATCAGGAGGGCTAAAGGAAGACATGAGGTTGCTTTGGCAGACAGAGTGAAGGAAAATCCAAAGAGCTTCTATAGGTATGTTAGGAGCAAAAGGATAGTGAGGGATAAAATTGGTCCTCTTGAAGACCAGAGTGGTAGACTGTGTATGGAACCAAAAGAGATGGGGGAGATACTAAATGGTTTTTATGCATCCGTATTTACTGAGGAAACGGGCATGGAGTCTACGGAAATAGGGCAAACTGGTAGGGAGGCCATGGAACCTTTACAGATTAAAGGGGAGGAGGTGCTCGCTGTCTTGAGGCAAATCAGAGTGGATAAATCCCCAGGACCGGACAGGGTATTCCCACGGACCTTGAGGGAAGCTAGTGTTGAACTTGCAGGGGCCCTGGCAGACATATTTAAAATGTCAGTATTCACGGGGGAGGTGCCGGATGATTGGAGGGTGGCTCATGTTGTTCCGTTGTTTAAAAAAGGTTCCAAAAGAAATCCGGGAAATTATCGGCCAGTAAGTTTGACGTCGGTGGTGGGCAAGTTATTGGAAGGTGTGATAAGGGATAGGATCTACAAATATTTGGATAGACAGGGACTTATTAGGGAGAGTCAACATGGCTTTGTGCGTGGTAGGTCATGTTTGACCAATCTATTAGACTTTTTCGAGGAGGTTACCAGGAAAGTGGATGAAGGAAAGGCGGTGGATGTTGTCTACCTGGATTTCAGCAAGGCCTTTGACAAGGTCCCTCATGGGAGGTTAGTTAGGAAGGTTCAGTCGCTGGGTATACATGGGGAGGTAGTAAATTGGATAAGACACTGGCTCAATGGAAGAAGCCAGAGAGTGGTTGTGGAGGATTGTTTCTCTGAGTGGAGGCCTGTGACTAGTGGTGTGCCGCAGGGATCGGTGTTGGGTCCATTGTTGTTTGTCATCTATATCAATGATCTGGATGATAATGTGGTCAATTGGATCAGCAAGTTTGCTGATGATACAAAGATTGGAGGTGTAGTGGACAGTGCGGAAGGTTTTCAAAGCTTGCAGGGATTTGGACCAACTAGAAAAATGGGCTGAAAAATGGCAAATGGAATTTAACGCAGACAAGTGTGAGATATTGCACCTTGGAAGGACAAACCAAAGAAGAACGTACAGGGTAAATGGTAGGACTCTGAAGAGTGCAGTTGAACAGAGGGATCTGGGAATACAGGTACAGAGTTCCCTAAAAGTGACGTCACAGGTGGATAGGGTCGTAAAGAGTGCCTTTGGTACATTGGCCTTTAGAAATCGGAGTATCGAGTATAAAAGTTGGAGTGTTATGGTAAGGTTATATAAGGCATTGGTGAGGCCGAATTTGGAGTATTGTGTACAGTTTTGGTCACCTAGTTACAGGAAGGATGTAAATAAGATTGAAAGAGTGCAGAGAAGGTTCACAAGGATGTTGCCGGGACTTGAGAAGCTGAGTTACAGAGAGAGATTGAATAGGTTGGGACTTTATTCCCTGGAGCGTAGAAGATTGAGGGGAGATTTGATAGAGGTGTATAAGATTTTGATGGGTATCGATAGAGTGAATGCAAGCAGGCTTTTTCCGCTGAGGCTAGGGGAGAAAAAAACCAGAGGGCATGGGTTAAGGGTGAAAGGAGAAAAGTTTAGAGGGAATATTAGGGGGGGCTTCTTCACGCAGAGAGTGGTGGGAGTGTGGAATGAGCTGCCGGATAAAGTGGTAAATGCGGGGTCACTTTTAACATTGAAGAAAAACTTGGACGGGTTCATGGATGAGAGGGGTGGTGGAGGGATATGGTCCAAGTGCAGGTCAGTGGGACGAGGCATAAAATGGTTCGGCACAGACAAGAAGGGCCAAAAGGCCTGTTTCTGAGCTGTAATTTTCTATGGTTCTATGGTTCTATGGTAGGAGTATCCGCCCTGGGAACCGACAGTGGGAGCTGCTACAGGTCTGGGGAACCTGGCCATTATAAAAAAGATTGTCGAGCTGAGGCGCCCCATCCCTCCCATACAATTGCGGCAAACTTGGACATAATGAGTCAGTCTGTCGTAGCAAGAAGTTCCCAAGGAGGGAGAGAACGCCCCCCAGACACGACCAAACCCCGACAAGTGCCCCTGACACAAGGGAGGGCGAAGTCGTCTCCGATACCGCACACCTCAGCCACCAGCAGTTGCTGGACATTATACAGACCCTAGGGGCACAAAAGACCACATGAATTGCGTCGGCCCCCACCCGGGGAGCCGACCCCCGTATCTGGGCGAACGCATCGTTAGGGGGCCAGCGGTGCAAGATATTAATAGATATAGGGGCCTCGATATCCCTCACCAATATGGCACATCCTACGACCCACCGTTCCATTGTAGTGGTAGGGGTAGGGGGAAATAGGACAACAGCATATCAGAGCGAGGCAGTCCTACTCGAGATCGAGAACATTTTACTCCCAGTACACTTCTGGGTATGCCCAAACCAGGAGGGAACGATCCTGAGGATAGATCTTCTGGGGGAGCTAGGGGCAGTGGTGGACGCTTTTAATACGCGCCTGCTGTGGACCGTGAGGAAGGGACATAAGAGTGGGGTGCAGGGATACTGGGTCCCCAATAAAAATGTGGCTACGGTCCATGCAGGAGCCCATACCCACGCAACCCGGGATTGGAAAAGGGAGGGAGTAGTTGGGTTTCTATGTCAATCACTGCCCCAAGTCTGGGCGGCAGGAAAACAAGACTGCAGCCTCATAAGGATCACTTCCCTACACATACAAGGGCCGGTCCACACTCCCCACAAAAAATACCCCATAAAGCCTGAGGCACTACAAGCCACTGAGGAAATTGTCCAGGCTTTGGTCGCCCAGGGTATCCGAAAACCCACAGTATCCAAACCAACTCCCCGATGTGGCCAGTCCGTAAGCCAGACTGAAGCTCCCGACTGACTATAGACTACACTACCCTAAACAAAGTAACGCCAAAGGAACATCCCACAGTTGCGGGTCCGTCCACCATTTTCAACGGACTATGACCTGAACACTGCATCTTCTCCGTGCTCGACGTAGCAAACGGATTCTGGTCCATCCCACTCCACACAGACGCCCAGGAGAGGTTCGCCTTTACCTGTGGAGGAAAACAATATACATGGACACGCCTTCCCCAGGGGTTCCACGACAGCCCCAACATTTTCCACCGAGTTATGAGTGAAACCCTCGAAAAATGCGATCTGTCTCCCTTTTGGAGGAACTTTTTTCCATATGTGGACGATATCCTCATCGCTTCCACTAACCCCACGGACACATAGGAGCTCTGTCCGTAATCCTCCGTGCCTTGCAGGCCGCGGGATTTAAAATCAATCCAACCAAGGCACAACTCGCACGACCCGAAGTCCGATATTTAGGGCACAATATAAGCCAGGGGAAGAAAACCCTCCCCTCCGATCGGAAAACCGCGATTGTAAATATGCCCTGTCCAAACACAGTCAAAGGGGTTCACAGAGTTATGGGACTCTTCAACTACTGCCGGAAGTTCATTGACTAGTCGCTGAACCAATTCAGCGACTAGTCAAAGGAGGAAAACCAGGGGCAGTAACGATTGAGTGGGGACCCGAACAAGAGGCAGCATACACCCACCTAAAATCGGAACTACTTGCAGCCCCAGCCCTACGCCTGCCCAACATAACTAAACGCTTCCACCTCTTCTATGACTCAGAAGAGGGATTTTATAGCTCCATGGTAACCCAAGATTGTGGGGGCACCATGCGGCCGGTAGCATACTACTCCGCCCAACAGTCCCCGGTAGCCAAGGGACTGCACAAATGTGTGGCGGCTCGAGATTGCGCCGCCTGGGCGGTCAGGGTGTGCGAACCGATCACCATGTCAGGCCAAATCATATTACACACGAAACACACCATTGTCGAGCTCTTGAATACAGGCCGACTCCGGAGTGTTTCGGACGTCCGAAGGGCCAATTGGGAAGCGTGCTCCTCCCCCGGGATCAGCCTATCCAGATCGTGCGAGACACCGGAAAGAACCCAGCAGAAGGATTCCGTTCAGAGGGGTGCCCACACCGCTGCCCGATTAACCCAGACGCTGAAGCGGAGGAAGGGATTAACGACCAACCCCTAGACAACCCCGACCTCACACTATATGTAGACGGGTCCCGAAGACAAGTAGAGGGACATTACCGCACAGGCTGGGCAGTAGTAGACCAAGAGGGGACACTGATAGCAAGGGACGCCATGAATGGGGATACCTCCGCCCAGGTGCCCGAACTCATAGCCCTCACGGAAGCCGTAAAAGCTGGAAGGGAAAAACGAGTGAACGTGTACACCGATAGCCAATATGCGTTCGGGGTCGTCCACGACTACATGATGGCCTGGAAAAGGCACGGGTTCATCACCGTAAGGGGGGACCGCATAAAACATGAGAATATAGTCCGAGACCTGGTAGCAGCGGCCAGGCTACCCTCCGAAGCAGCCGTAATTAAGATAATAGCCCACCAGAGGGTGAGGACTGCAGAACAGAGTGGGAACCAGTTATCAGACGCTGCCGCCAAGGCTGCAGCCGGGGAAGTCCTCCCTCAAATAGCTGTCATCACAACGCCACCTGGAAGAGGTGGACGTTTGCAAGCTTCAGGGCAATACAAACCCAGACAAAGTGACACAGTGGGAACAAGCAGGGGCGTCCAGGGACAAGGATGGGGTATGGCACACAGGGCACCAAGTAGCCGCCCCCTCATTTGTACACACCGAACTACTCCGACTCCACCACGAGCCGGACCACTCCGGCCGGGATGGGACCCTGGCCCGACTATCGGCCGATTGGTGGTGGCCAGGGATGGGGCGGGATGTAGCCAAACACTGCCAGCGCTGTATCATATGCGCCCAACATAACCCCGGCCGACCCCTGAGAGTTAAATTGGCCCACCAACCCAGACCAAAGGGGCCCTGGGAGAACCTCCATATCGACTTCATAGGCCCTCTTCCCACGAGCCGTGGGATGAAATACTGCCGAGTCCTCATTGATCAATTCACCCGCTGGGTAGAAGCATTCCCAACTCGGGATTGCGGAGCCGCCACTGTAGCCCGCATCTTAGCATTTGAGATCATCCCAAGATGGGGAGTCCCACTACAACTGGACTCCGACCAGGGGACACACTTTACAGGCAAAATAATGAAACAAGCTTGCAAAACCCTGGGAAATTCAACAGCGATTCCATATCCCGTACCGCCCTCAGAGTTCTGGGATGGTCGAGCGAATGAACCGCACGCTCAAAAACACAATCGCAAAGTCAATCGCTGAGACAGGTCAGGGGTGGGTAGATGTCCTCCCTTGTATCTTGATGCGCCGACGGGCCACCCCACGTCGCACCATAGATTTCACACCATTCGAATTGATGACGGGGAGGGCAATGCGACTCCCAGAGAACATAGCTGTAGGAGGGGAAGAAATAGCACCCCTTCGGGATAAAATGAAAAGGTATGTGCAACAGGTAGACCACCAACTCAGAGAGTTGCACCACACAGCCAGAGACCAACAAGCTATAAAGGACCAGGCTAGGAAGCAGGATATCAGTCACACCACCACACTTCCCCGAGTAGGGGACAAAGTCCTAATCTGAGTTGCTCCCGACCAAGCAGGATTTTCACCAAAATGGATAGGACCCCATGAGATCATCCTTACCAGCGACACATGTGCCTGTGTCGATATCAGGGGGAAGGGCCGCTGGAAACACTTTTCACAGTTAAAGGCATATCACGGGGCGGGGGGGGCAGACAGGACAGACCGACAGCGGGGAGGAGGATAATCCGACGATACGAAACGAGCCACGCATCGACCCCTACCTAACCACCTTTGTCCACACAGCGGAGGTCGAGCTAACAACCTTCGTTTCCAGCACAGAGGGGGCCGCGCGTCAACCATGGCTCTGATCTATAAATATATATATATTATATAGATGTGCGTGCATGCTTAAGCAAGTTAAAAATATAGTTAATACCGAGATCCTAATATCTGCCGGCCACCAGGTTTTGTGTAACCCCCCGCCCCCCACCTCCCCCCCCCCCCCCCCCCCACCCCGCACCCCACCCCCCCACGCCCTCTCCAGGACAATGGAGGATGATCCTCACTGCGACCTTCCTGATGAGTGTCGCCTTCCGGGGCTACACCACCTACCAACAATCCCACGGAATAATGTTCAACACATCCGAGGCGTTGTGCGTACCGGCCGCACCATATCTCGAGGACAGTAGGACGCATTTCAACGCGTGGCTGAAGGTCTATCCAGGCATTAATGTGATCTGCCTCACCTGCACACTAGATATGCTCCGAACATGCACCCAACGGTCGGACGCTCTGAGTAACACTGGCTACACCTTCGGGACCATCTGCGCCCTCCCTGAAGATCCACAGACCCCACTACAAAGTGACATTCTTAAACCGGACATTGACATTTGCGGATATTATGGACTAGCTGAGGCTCCTGCAGTCTCACTATATGTATGTTTTACGCTTCCTACAATGCGGGCCCCCACGACCACAGCACCCGAAATCTTACCCTGCCCCTTGCAGAGCAAGGGGCCGGAGGGAGGACTGGTGCTTTGGAACGAGGGGGAAATTGTGTACGACAATGTAAGACACGAGGTCGCGCCTGTTCTGATCGATATCTCAGGAATCCAGGTGCCGGGATATTGTTCAGAACAGATACAAAATATGTATCAGATGCTGGGCAGGGAAACCATAAAGCGGGCCATAGATGCAATGGGAGCAACACACTATAAAGACAACACACACAGGCACAGAAACAAAAGGGACATAGTCAACGACATCTTCACAGGAATAAACACAAGATCCACAGTGGTCAACTCTATTGACATACAGGGCCTCAATGATAAGATCGAACAATTAAAGGGGGTGATGAAAGAGATCCTGCAGCGGTCACGAGACCAACAGGCCGAGCAGGCTCCTTTAGGGGAGGACGGCGCGCATATCCACCTAGATGGGATCGCGATATTGGAAGCGCACGCCCGTACCATTAATAGATAGAGAGAGAGAGAACACGGCTCGGGTACAACAGGGACAGCTGTGCCATGCGTATGGTCTATGGATGATAGCCCAATTACGACATAATTTGGACCAGGTACACAGTGGGGAGGTGCCTGACTGGATTGACAGCACCCAGCTGGCACAACGCTCAGATCAGAAGGCAATGCTGGATAACCGGACCCTGAAAAGAATGACGCGGGTATCCAGTAATCCCCGACTGCGAGGTTAGCGAGGGCACAGGAGTAGGGATGGTCCTATTGATTCCGATAGTTACACCAGACTTGGGACCATTCCCTATCTTCCACATCGAGAACATTGGCGTTGTCAGGGGCAATAACTCCCTCCGCTACCACCTAACCGAAGTCATGGCCATCTCAAGGCTTGGCGTGATGTCCAGCGCCTCCCTCTCGGGATGCAAACAAAGGGGAGAGATAACCATTTGCCCTCACGCACTGGGACAAGGAGAGGCAGCTGAATGTGGGTTTAATCAAACACAGGGCTGTACTCTAGAAATTATACCGGCAGATCCACACTTTGCCCGGGCAGGATATGGAGGACTAGGCAGGTACTGCGTAGCCACAACAAAGACATCCTTTGTATATAACGGCCTGAGATGTCCGATCCCCAGCCCAAACGTTTGCTTCACCCCTCGCACACCAGTCACCATTGGCCAGGCCCACATCACCAACATTCGAAGTAGGCAGACTCTGGCACTTAATGCCACCCTCCCACTGAGAAAGGACCTCAAATACTACCGACAGCCAGAACAGGCTCCCATCCCACACCTAGCCGAAGTGCTGAGGGAGCTCCGCCTCTAAGTGGGACACTCCGTTCGGCTGTACCACCAATTACAGTCGCACGTCAAAACCCTAGAGCACGACACAGAGTCAGCCCTACAGAGCCAAACATGGGCACAGAGGGTATGGGACTGGGGCCTAAACGTGGACATTCACCCCTGGATCCGGATAATCTCACACGTACTCGTCGCTATCCAACTTATACTCGCAATATCTTGGGGAACAGTGACGTGCTATACACACCGCCAACGCAAGAAAACTAAAGCACGAAGAAAACTAATCAGAACGATTGGCGAGGTGGGGCGACTGACAAATCGGGAGGATTTCTCCCGCGTACACCTAATCTGACAAACCTCGGGGCTCCCCTAAACTGCATGACTGCAGCGTGCAAATGCGGGGAGCACCGGACACAAAATATGTTAAAGGGGAAAATCGGTCTGAGGGAGGCGAGACAAGTCCGTTCCCGACCGACAGGGGGGAACTGTTAGCGGACAACAAATTTATGAAGTTCCGTATACAATATGAAACGGCAAACTGCACTCAGAACCCCTCCATTAAACATTAAAAGGGACAGATCCAGTCAAGCAGACAAAAGGCATGCTTTTAAAATGCAAACAAGATTTAACACACAAAAGGGAGCCAGACAGGGTGGCACCAAAGGAAACTAAATTAAAAGTACATCTTCATCTAATCAAATCAGCAACACTGACCTAATCAAGTGATATCAGGAAGCCTCCATAGAAACACCTAAGGAGAGGATTAGCATAACTAAGGAAGCCTTCTTGGCCTCAAAAAACTTCCTAAGATCAGCCAAACACCCATTGTTCAAGAAACCCCGGAGATTCTGGACCATTGATAAACCCATCGGACAGAAACGATTACCATACTTAAAACATCAAAACAGAATGGTCAGAGTCAAATGCTGTAAACAAAACATTCACATTTGAATCATACAACGTGTCAAAGTTCGAGTATAACTGTAGCCCATTTCGGCGGGCTTTTAGAGTGCATTTGGGACACTGCTGTTTGTATGTCCTGATTGCACCTCGGTCGACGTTAATAAAGCTGTACCGCTGTTGAACCTGACTCTGAGTCCAAAGTGGTCGTATTCACCCACTCGCGCTAACAGTATCGTTAACAAAAAAAGAATGCCCGGGATAACAAAGCAGATAATCTCAAACATGTTGTTAGTGAAACTGTGAATGTACATAGAATTTTTCCGCAAGTGCTGCTGAATTGCAAGAACATGCAAGAATAGATACTATATTTTGCATATGCAAAGACGCGTTGGGTGAGTGGGGCCTGCACTCTGTATGTTACAGTCAGCATTTTGTGTGGCCTATGCCTAGCTACCCGGCTCCACATTGGCACTGTAGGTTCTGCAACATACTGCTCAAAATCATCGTTTTGGACTGCTAATGGACAATACCACTCGCGTAAAAAGATGTGTGGTAGAAATGTGAAACAGCTTGTTTAACCTCTTGTTCAATTTTCTTTTGACGTACTGTGCCCTCCCCAAAGATATCTTCGACAGACCAGATACTTTTCAGCTCAGATCTGACGGCCGGCAAAGCAGAGCCGACTTGACAAACAATCAATACCCTTTCTCGTATAGAATCAACTTCTTTCATCGTATGACATTTGGCTTCCTGAAATGGGCCTTAATGAGAGATGACAATATTCGGCGGCATGCTTCATTTTCAGCAATGTCTGAGCTTATTTACGCAAGATGTGCAAACATGAAATTTTGACAATGTTTTAATAGCGTCCAATAGTCCAATAGTTGATTCTGCCTCATAAACATGAAGAGCTCCACGAAGATTGCACAAATTTCACACTCTTGATCACGCAACACTCGATGATTCGATTTGAGATTATTTTGGTTAGTGACTGTTGAAGGTCCATATACAGAACTTAATTTTCGAAGCTGACGTACTTCCTGCCACATTCCAAGCACAGGGACCTCGAAAGATCACAACATGGAGTTTCGAAGCAATGAGGTTAACTTCCGCCTATTAGCCACTTAAAGTTTATTTTGTTATTGTCACATGTAGACTTACATTAACGTGCAATGAAGCTATTGTGAAAATCCGCCAGTCGCCAAACACCGGCGCCTGTTCGGGCACACTGTGAGAGAATTTAGCATGGCTAATGCACCTAACCAGTGCATCCTTGGACTGTGGAAGGAAACCGGAGCACCCGGAGGAAACACACGCAGACACGGGGAGGACATACAAACTCCACACAGGCAGTGACCCATGCCACGAATTGAACCCAGGTCCCTGATGAGGCAGCAGTACTAACCACTGGGCCACTATGCCGCACTTTGCACATTGTGGACCAATATTAACTCAGTCATTGTAAACAATTTATTTTCTCCATTAAATCGACAGAATCAGGGTACATCGTAATGCGGCTTTGCATTTTTTGAATTATCTGACAGCTTCACTCCATAGTTTATCAGGAAGATGCGGAAGTAAACACATTTTATTATATGTCTTAAATAGTAATGTGTCTGTGTTTGTTATAGAAACACTTCTGAGTCGAAAACAGAAAGGTAAATTCGCTGACAAAATATTCTTTCATTACATAGATGCTTTCGGAACGTTCAGTGCGTGTTTGAATGGCTTTACATGAACAATATTGCAATTCACATTTTGTATCTTTAACTTTAGAGCTGGGTGCGAAGTGCAAATCCGACAGTGAGTATTGCCGACTGAAAAATAGCAGCAAGCTTACATAAACAATCAATTCGTTTGGTTAACAGTAATACTAGAATTGATAAAACAATATAGAAACATCTGCAAATGAATTTAGCAGAACAAATGAACAATACAGTGAAATTGCTTATAGAATTATGCTCATTCGCACAGCCATTTTCCATTCATTGCTGCTCATCCATGCCATTCATACAATTTTCCCAATAACCTGAATGCAGTAAGATAAATCCTTTAAAAGGACATTAGTATGTGGAAAGTGCCATGAGAATATGGAGCAAAATAAATGCCCCAAACCAACTTTTTTTTTCCAAGCAGGAAAATTCATATTCAAGCCATCCACTGTTCTTGCATGTTATGTATAACGGATTTGAAAACTGACTTGATTTAGTTGACCATCGCTTATGCACTCCATGATTTGCTATGTAACATCATGTTAAAATTAAAATTCCATCCAGCAATTTTAATATCGTGCAACAATGGGTGTTTTCGAATTCTGAAGTGATTTATGATGGCGCTATAGAAATACGTTTTAAGAAAGTGAAACTCGATGAGTTTTCCTCGCTGAGGAAATATTTCGAAGATGCTTATATGAACAAAACACTGCAAGGAAATTGTTTCTGTCCACGTGTTAGATTAATTTTGCACCAATTTAGAAGCAATATAGTAGAAATAAACAACCAAATGTAACCCATGGTTGGAGCCTTCAAGAAGAACTCGATTCGTTCTGGCATGTGGATTCAGAGACAGACCAACGTAAAATATGAAACATGTGATTTTGGTGCAAAGTGATTGTTTCGATCGGGCCATCTTTTCTTCGATCTATTACAAGAGATGATTGCTTGATGCCAGTTTATGCTTGATGATGTAGGACAATGCACAGGAGCTGCAGAGATTGCATTGTAGGAGCCACTGTGACATTCCATCCAGTTCAATACCGATCGACAAATTGATAAAAGAGCGGAAAATATAGAGCAGGTTGAGAGAGTGGTCCTTGCAGCAATTGATCCTCAAACATTCACTGCTGCTCATCCATGCCTAAAACTGTAGAGACACTAATAAGGAAATCTGTTCCACATTTTCTTCAGCCCATATATTCCACGTCCACTTGCACGTTTTTAGTTTGATGTGAAAATTACATTTCACCAAACGTATTGTTTTTTTTAATCATAACACTGTGAAGCTTTGCGATGTAGTGGAAATAGGTATTTACCATTACTCAAAGTCAGTCGCTTGTTTCAGGAATTTCGAGCGATGGTATGACCTTCATGGACACAGTTCCTAGCTGCTCGGTCATGGTTTTCATCGTGCACGTCAAATGAATCCATACAGTTGCTTGACTTCAACCTCCAATGGTTCAATGGTGTCTGATTTTCTTGTTTCAGCTGCTGTTGCCCTCAGTCGTTGCAGGCTAACAATTGTGTCAATGAATATCCGGTTTAAAAAATTGATATTGAGAATTGCAGAAAGAAAGACAAGCTGGCAAAGCTTTTCGAATTGTACTCATCAGGATAAAATTGCAAGTATACCAAATCTCTGAGATAATTGCAACGTATGATATGAGTTGGTTAGCGAGCTGACTCTGATTGGTCGAGGCTTTGCCATGGGGATTACACAAGGGAATATTTAAGACGCAGTTTCTGCTGAAAGTCAAAACAGAAAAGTTGACTATGATTTTTCAAGTGGTTGCTCTGGGGAATGAAATAAGGAATGGCTGTCCTCCAAGATTATGTTTACTTGAAAAAGGCCCAGTGCAAAAAATATATTCATTTGTGCTTTTCGCTCAATTGCTCTTCTGAGATATGAAGAATTGCTACTCATTGCCAATGGCTTTATTTCTGTGTCAGATGAGAGAATCGCCGAATTGAAAGCTGGTGAGTAGTTCAAGAATTTCAAATCTAATGCAAATCGTTGTGTTTGATTCCTGATTGTAGATTTCAGTTGGACATCATGAATCTAATTGATGTTTGTTTTAATCCACAGAAAATAAAGAACTGCGTGCATCCACAAGTTTGTTTTAATTATTTATATTTATGACACAGACTTATTGATATCATTGTCATATATGATTAGTTTTGCGGAGAAATAAAAAGTGCAGTGGTATCGAGGAGCTTATGGACATCAACAGGAGCAATTCAGGAGAATTTTGCTACATTTCGGCAATGACTGTAATATTGACATTGGGTACATTATGTGCTGCTCAGACCTAATTCAAATTTTGTCCTTTTGTTTCTCGTTTACATCGCTGTGGAAATTGGTTGCAGTGCATTTGATGCCCATTCTTCAAAAGCAAGAGATTCATCTATTTGTTGACAATTGCAAAAATAATCAGATGGGCAGGAAAACAATGTATTTCCCTCCATTTGCCAACTAGTCACCAAATAGTCCGACCCATTCATACGTCTAACCATTTTGTTTTAGTGTGTGAATAACACTCAAGAAGCTTCACAGCATCCAGGACAAAGCAGCCCGCTTGATTGGCACCACATCTACAAACATTCAATCTCTCCACTACCGACGCTCAGTAGCAGCAGTGTGTGCTAACTCGAAGATGCATTGCAGCAATTCGCCAAAATCCTTTGACAGCACCTACCAAACCCACGGCACGTCCATCTGGAAGGGCAAGGGCAGCAGATACATGGGAGCACCAATACCTGCAGGTTCCCCTCCAAGCCACTCACCTTCCTGACTTGGAAGTATATCGCCGTTCCTTCGCAGTCGCTGGGTCAAAATCCTGGAATTCCCTCCCTCATGGCATTGTGAGTCAACCCACGTACGTGGGCTGCAGTGATTCAAGAAGGCAGCTCACCACTACTTTCTCAAGGGCAACGAGGGATAGAACATAGAACATAGAACAGTACAGCACAGAACAGGCCCTTCGGCCCACGATGTTGTGCCGAGCTTTATCTGAAACCAAGATCAAGCTATCCCACTCCCTATCATCCTGGTGTGCTCCATGTGCCTATCCAATAGCCACTTAATTGTTCCTAAAGTGTCTGACTCCACTATCACTGCAGGCAGTCCATTCCACATCCCAACCACTCTCTGCGTAAAGAACCTACCTCTGATATCCTTCCTATATCTCCCACCACGAACCCTATAGTTATGCCCCCTTGCAATAGCTCCATCCACCCGAGGAAATAGTCTTTGAACGTTCACTCTATCTATCCCCTTCATCATTTTATAAACCTCTATTAAGTCTCCCCTCAGCCTCCTCCGCTCCAGAGAGAACAGCCCGAGCTCCCTCAACCTTTCCTCATAAGACCTACCCTCCAAACCAGGCAGCATCCTGGTAAATCTCCTCTGCACCCTTTCCAGCGCTTCCACATCCTTCTTATAGTGAGGTGACCAGAATTGCACACAATATTCCAAATGTGGTCTCACCAAGGTCCTGTACAGTTGCAGCATAACCCCACGTCTCTTAAAGTCCAACCCCCTGTTAATAAAAGCTAACACACTATAGGCCTTCTTCACAGCTCTATCCACTTGAGTGGCAACCTTTAGAGATCTGTGGATATGAATCCCAAGATCTCTCTGTTCCTCCACAGGCTTCAGAACCCTACCTTTGACCCTGTAATCCACATTTAAATTAGTCCTACCAAAATGAATCACCTCACATTTATCAGGGTTAAACTCCATTTGCCATTTTTCAGCCCAGCTTTGCATCCTATCTATTTCTCTTTGCAGCCTACAGCAACCCTCCACCTCATCCACTACTCCACCAATCTTGGTGTCATCAGCAAATTTACTGATCCACCCTTCAGCCCCCTCCTCCAAGTCATTAATAAAAATCACAAAGAGCAGAGGACCAGCAATGATCCCTGCGGCACTCCGCTAGCAACCTGCCTCCAATCCGAAAATTTTCCATCGACCACCACCCACTGTCTTCGATCAGACAGCCAGTTACCTATCCAATCGGCCAACTTTCCCTCTATCCCACACCTCCTCACTTTCATCATACGCCGACCATGGGGGACCTTATCAAACGCCTTACTAAAATCCATGTATATGACATCAACTGCCCTACCTTCATCAACACACTTAGTTACCTCCTCAAAAAATTCTATCAAATTTGTGAGACACGACTTGCCCTTCACGAATCCATGCTGACTATCCCGGATTAATCCGCATCTTTCTAAATGGTCGTAAATCCCATCTCTAAGGACCTTTTCCATCAATTTACCAACCACCGAAGTAAGACTAACCGGTCTATAATTACCAGGGTCATTTCTATTCCCTTTCTTAAACAGAGGAACAACATTTGCCAGTCTCCAGTCCTCTGGCACCATCCCCGTGGACAGCGAGGACCCAAAGATCAAAGCCAAAGGCTCTGCAATCTCATCCCTTGCCTCCCAAAGAATCCTAGGATACATTTCATCAGGCCCAGGGGACTTATCGACCTTCAGTTTATTCAAAACTGCCAGGACATCCTCCCTCCGAACATCTATTTCCTCCAGCCTATTAGCCTGTAACACCTTCTCTTCCTCAAAAACATGGCCCCTCTCCTTGGTGAACACTGAAGAAAAGTATTCATTCATCACCTCGCCTATCTCTACTGACTCCATACACAAGTTCCCACTACTGTCCTTGACCGGCCCTAAACTCACCCTGGTCAGTCTTTTATTCCTCACATAGGAGTAAAAAGCCTTGGGGTTTTCCTTGATCCGACCCGCCAAGGACTTCTCGTGTCCCCTCCTAGCTCTCCTAAGCCCCTTTTTCAGCTCATTCCTTGCTCACTTGTAACCCTCAATCGAGCCATCTGAAACTTGTTTCCTCATCCCTACAACATTCGCCATTCTCCAGTCCTCTGGCACCATCCCCGTGGACAGCGAGGACCCAAAGATCAAAGCCAGCCAGCAGTGCCCTTGTCCCACAAAATTAATTTTTAAAAATTGCATCAACCAACAGTTAACGTTTCCACCTCTTAAAACCACTATATAACAATGCCATCCATTGTAGCTCTAATCTCGTCCCTGTGAGTTTCATTCGCATGGAAGAATTCTGCACTGGATAACATTTTATTATCCAAACTTGATAATATAAATACTTGAACCATGGGCACCTTCGGAGCATTGACCTGGAGAATATTCCGTTCACCCATAAATTTCATCCAGAAATGTCCTTCTAACACCAAATCTAAGCACAATGGCATGAAAGCGCCTGATTGAAAAGTTCAGGAAGAATTGATTAGAGGACGTGGAGCTCACTCTCCAAATTTGCCTCGGAAATCGTTGAAGAGACACCGAATTTATCACAGCGAATTATTGATTCTTGGGCTTTGTGACGAGGGTTCTAGTCAATGCAGCATATTCTCCTAGTCTCCAGGGTCATCTTCTGTCAAATTGTAGCAATACTTTGCTACTTTTATACTCTTGCTCCTTGCGACAAATCCCAAGTTCCAATTTGCCTTCCTAAATACTTGCTCCATCTGCAGTGTCCGAAGTTCAGACTATAGCTCATCAAGCCTGAACTGACGTTCCTCAAGCAGATGACAAATTGCTGCAAATGTGATTGCTGTGGATCATACTGGTGTCCACCAACACGCAAGTGCCACATTTACAATCCATCATCTGACCTGCTGTGTGTAATTTTATTTTTTATATGGCTAATTACGGTTTAAAGTTTTGAATAATCACGCAACTGTTATTTGTAGCAAAGCATATTAGTAAAACGAATTAGGCCCTAAAATTAACATGGTTAAACTACTGTCCCATTTCAAGGAGAACAAATCCCTGAAACTGAAAATTAGTTTGCTACTTGATCACCTGAAGAATTGCGCTCCACCTCTGATCCTGTGATCGCAGGCCTGGCATGTCTCTCGCTTTATCATTGGCGTTTCCCTTTTCTTTAAAAAAAATGAATGCAAGAGCACTATACTTAAGTTCATTGGACGATTTCTCTCGCGGCAAATTTTCCAAGTTCGCGGCTCAATAGAAATTGCAGTCCACCCTGCTCTCCTCAGTGAGAATGACACATAAGCCGCTGATTTAAACACTAATTTCTGGAAATTCGTTCGGATTCTCCAGCTGAATTCGACACGAGCCTCCAAATGCGTCCGTCCTTATTGCTGCCAGTATCAACAGCTGCCAGCGACTATTCGGAAGCAAATAACTGCTCTGTGCTGTCCACAGTTCTGACTTCACTGTTCTCTGCTGATCTTGCTGAGCTCGTCTTCGCCTTTGCATTCGTAATTCTTCGAAAGAAATACTGTCATTAGGTCCCCAATCCGAAAGAAATCAACGGATTTATTTTAAAGGACGTGTACATACCAATAGTAAGAGTGCCGATGAACGGCAATGAGAAATCTGTTTAACCACGTCAGTTGGGTAGGTTTGGATACCGTGCCACATTTTAAAATGGAAAAAACAGTTCTGTATCATTCGTAAATAGCAATTATAGCATCTCGGTCAAACTGATTTGAACAAACATCTCTCCTAATGAAATATGAGCAAACGAATAGGTGGATATTAGGATTACCACTAAAGCGCACGCATTAATTTTGAGATAATTTTAACAGGAAGTGCAAAGTCCGGCATTTTGGGTGAAACTGGTGCATTGTAATAAGGGAGATGTGTCGGGAGTCTTCAAAATTGATAACGGACGCCATAAAACCCTGTTGTATCAGGACAAATATGATAACGAAGTATTGCTGCTGATTGCTATTCAGGTAGTTGTTATCTTGGACATTGTAGATCTTTGTGGGTAATGATGTCAGGGAACACGATAGATATTCAGCAGTGTGTAGTCAGGCAAGGAGTATTATCAAGAGGCCTCCAAAATTACAATATCTGCCATGCAATCATCATGGGCGGCACAGCGGCACAGTGGTTAGCACTGCTGCCTCACAGCAAAAAGGACCCGGGTTCGATTCACGGCTTGTGGTGATAGAGTCTGTGTGGGGTTTGCTCGTACTTCCAGTGTCTGCGTCGGTTTCTTCTGGGTGCTCCGGTTTCCTCCCACAATCCAAAATACGTGCTGGTTTGGTGCATTGGCCATGCTAAATTCTCCCTCAGTGTATCCAAACAGGCGCCCGGTTCTGGCGGCTGGGGGATTTTCACAGTAACTTCATTGAAGTGATAATGTAAGCCTACTTATGATAAATCAATTTTAACTTTAACTTTGTGAATGAAATAAATCACAGTCGAGTTTACTAGTTACAGTTGATGGGCGGGTGCATTTGTGTTCAGCCATAATGAAAGGAAACAAAACATACTGGAGCATTTGGTTTACGAATATCTTTGGTACTTTGGCACGCCATCTACAGTATCGTAGCGGCCATTGCAGTTTGAAGACTGAAGAAGTAGAGAGAAAATCTGACACTATTGCTATATCAACATTTGGGTGTGATCAATGACCAGGAACCGAGCTGGACTATCCACGCACATACCTTTGCTCCAAAAGCAGGTCAGAGGCTAAGAATCCAGCGGCGAGTATTTTACTTCATGACCTGCCAAAGCCTCTCCAACATTTACATGACACAATTCAGATGTTCAATGGAATACTATCAAACTTCTGGGTGATCGGAGCACCAAAATCAAACAAGGAGTTTAACACTTTCTGGACAAAGTAGTGCGCTTCATTCTGGTGCGCAATCTACAAATATTCACTCCCAACATCAACGGACAGCAGCAGCACTGTGCACATTTTAGAAGATGCACTGCAGGAAATCACCGAGATTCCTCAGACAGCACATTCCACACCCAAGACCGCTGCATATAGAAGGATAAGTACAAATTACTCATGCAAACACACACACACTGGACGCTCCCCTCCAAGCCACTCAGCAACCTGACTTGGAAAGATCCTACTGTTGGTCAGGATCCTTCGACTCTCTCCCTATCAACACTGTGAGTGCACTTTCAACGCATTGGCAGCATGATCAAGAAGGCAGCACACCATCACCTTATCAAAGGCAATTAGGAATCGGCAATTAATTGTGCCCTAGGCAGTGAAGCACATGCCCCAAGAAGGAATAAAGAAAAACAATATTTTCTCTCCAATACTGCATCTTTGTTATCTAAACTTCATGCAATTAACACACATTTACCAATTTGAATATTTGGTGAGTTTGTGTTTTCGAGTAAAAAGAGGAAATCCATCATTTGCTACTTACCATCCTAGCTTCGCCGATGAATTAGTACTCCAAAATGTTGAACACCACTTGTAAGAAACATTGAGGGAAACAAGTATGCATGATGAATTCTGGCTGGGGACTTCAATGCCCAAAAACAGGAGTACCTCAGCAGCAGAACTGATACCCAGCTGGCCGAATCCTGAAGCACCCAGTTACCCGGGTGTGGATGCGCTAGGTGCTGAGGGAGCCAGCAAGGTTAAAATGACTAGCTCGTGGCTTCTCAAATGTACTATCGCACATTCATTCATTCATGACAATATAGGTAGGATTGACCATCAGCAATTCTGAAGAAGTCGTCTCTTCTTCAGGATGAGGGAACAGTCGATCTACTTACGTAGCCCTACGACTGTATTGATTGGAAATGATTCAAAGCAGGCAAAGGAGCATAAAACTGGGTGCCCTTGAGGTTCTGTGAGTTATCAGCTGCAGAAGAATTGTATTCAACCATAACCTCGTAGCCAAAGTGTCTCTCACTCTCTCATTACAATAAAACCGAGTGATCAACCACGATGCAATGCAGAGCACAGAGGGGCAGGCCAGAAGCAGCACCAGACATAACGAAAATGTGGTCTTAACTTGGGGAATCATAACACAGGATTGCTTTCATGCCAACCAGAGAATGCAGCATGTGATAAAATGAGCAACTAGATTCCACAACCAATCAGTTAAACCAGAACTCTGCAGTCCTGTCACACAGAGTTGTGAATGGTGGCGGACAATTGATCAACAGACCGTGGAACAGTGCAAGCATCACTATTCTGCTTTATGCAGGAGTTGAGGAAATCTGCGCAACAGGCAACAATAAAATATTTCCAACAATCTTCAGCTAGATGCACAGAATTGATGACGCACTTCTATTTCCCCGTGAGTGCTACAGCATCATAGATGCGAGCAGTCAGCGAATTAGTTACACTCCACGTGGCATCAAACAACATCTGTATTGACTGCATACTATTAGGGCCGTGGACCCAGACAGCATCCAACCAATAATACTGAAGCATGTTACTCCAAACAATCCGACTTCTAAACAAGCAGGTCAAATAAAACTCTGTAACTGAGCTTTAGCCAACAATTTGGAAATTTTCACAGGAATGTCCTTTCCATAGAACCCAAAAGACATCGAGACAAGTCAACTACTGCTTCAACGGACTACTCTTCTTCATCATCAAAGTAATAGATATGTCAACGAATGCGCGACTCAATTACACTTCCGCAACACTTCCACTCAGTTTGGGTTTCAGAAAGGCCACTCGTCTCCTGACTTCATCACAACCTGAGTTGAAACATGAACAGAGAATTTGGAATCTAAACTGAAATAAGCTTGACGACCTTGACTTCAAGACAGTGTTTGGCTGAATGTGGCATCAATGATCCTTGACAGAACTGAGTGCACATCAGTGGGAAAGTTCTTCACTGCTTGAAGTTATATCTGTCGCAAACTAAAGTAGTTGTTGGAGGCAAATCACGATGTTTTCGCAACATCCCAAAAGCAGTTCCTCGTAGTTGTATCCTGGGTCCTGTCATTTTCAGCTGCTTCCCTCCATCTTATGTGACGTCATAAATGAGGATATTCGCAAACTATTGCACGATGTTCAGTGCCGTTTGTACCCCTTAGATACAATAGCCGTCGATGTCGAAATGCAGCAAGTCCTGACCAAATTCAAGCTTGGGGTAATTAACAGCTGGGAATTCTGGAGCAATTAACCCATTTCCTGACTTTCCAAATTCCATTAACTATTGACAGGACACCATTCAGGGCTGTGATGGAATATTCTCTATTTAACTCTATTAATGCAGCTCCAAACTCATTCAAGAATTTTGAAACCATCCAGGAAAAAGGAACCAACGTGATCGAAACCCCATCCAGCAACATGAAAATTCTCACACTCCACTAACAATGGGCATTGACAGCATTGACAGCAGTTGTATATTTAGAACTTGCACGGCAATAATTCGCAAAGTCTTCCACTGTAATATAATTGCTTTTTACTGCACAGGTAGCGAATGATGGTGAATTAAATTATGCCATTTACCAGATTTAGGTGAGCATTAAAAGCAATGGCGACGATGAGGCATACAATGGGTATGTTATTATAGACCAAACAGTTTTCGCCATTAAATATAGGTTGGAATAACTTGATGATAATGGGCTATCAACGTTTTTTTAATTTTCATCAGTGGAAGAGAGCGGCCTTCCATGTTGATCCATCAGGAGCAGACCTACAACGTTATTAGGAATAGACGTGTAGATTCTGAACTTAGCGACTGAATTGGAACGGCAAATCAGGATGGTGTGTGGCTTGGAGGGGAAGGTGTAGGTTTGCTTTTCCTATGCCTCCTATGTGGTTCGAGTCACTACACCATTTGCTTCACGATCTCTCTTGTTCCTTTTGCAAAGTATCCGCCGTTGCAGCCCGAGCATGAAGTCTATACTCATGTCTCTTTGTTGTTTTGTACGCAGGTCTGCTCATATCTGTGCATTTTAAATCCTGATTGTAGGGCATTCATTCGGCCGCTGGGGGAATGTGGCTGGTCCTTCGTAATTGCTTGCCAGTGTCTCACATTCAGTATCGCTCGGCATTTTCGTGAAATATACACTCACACTCACTATTTCCATATCCTTTTCTACCCGATTCCTCTTCAAAGATGGAATCATGCTGGTCTCCGTGAAGTAAGTGAAGGAGTGGGCATTTTCTCTGCATTTTTCCACAAACTTCCTGAGCTTCCCAAAACATTTTTTAAAAACTTCATTACGTTTGTGATTCAACAATGGTTGGACTTGATTGCGTCAGTGATGTGACGATAATAAGTTTCATTGCAAGTTTCGAAATATCCGAAGCTTCTATGACTTCTACCAATCCATTATATACCGAATTGCTTTGCCAATTGAAGTATAGCTCAGTTTATACCTTATTCTTGGTTAAAAAAAGCACTTAATGGCAACTTTAAATCCATTATATTTATTTTGTACCATTTGTTAATGACCGTTTCATCTCCTGGGAAACATAAACAAAAGATGCTGATTATCAAATTGGGATCCACTTTTGGCATGCTCTGCAGCTATTTCAGCACGCGTGCTGTAAATTCCGGGCCATGCAGTTATCTCTGGAAGTGTCCCTCAAGTATTAACATAATTGGTCAACTGAAGAAGGTTACGCGAATGGAGATGAAGTATATGTGCTGTGAGAATGAGTAATGCAAATATCATTGCATTGTTGGCTTCACTGAACTGAACTGAACTGAACTGAGCGACGGTGACGTCTACGTTTATCATTGTTTGAAGGTCCACTTGGGGACTTCTCTCGCCATGAGGTTTCGCCATCATTGAACGAACATAACTATTAAGAATAGATAAACAGTTGATAATGCCAATGCATAAACTCATTAGAGATCTCCGAAATTATGAATTTCCTTTTGAATATATAGGAAAAACTGGATGGTGTAGTTTGATCAAGGGGACATGAAAAGACAGTCACTGAACCAAAGAGCAAAAATGTATGGTAAGAGATGATGGCGGACAACGAAATAGAGAAACAGGGTCTAGCATGGTGACTGGCAATAAAGTTTGAGAAGATACATTTTGGTTAGGAACACCTATGTATGATTTGCTTCTGTGTAGTAGATTCCATACAATAGCACGAAAACAATTGCGGTCTTCAAAGTCGTCAGAAATATCTCAACTGTTTTCATCAATATTTTCTCAATGCAGTGTTTTGAGAAATCAATTTATTTTAGTTTGTTCTTGTAAAAAATGCGGCTACCATACATGTTCATATTTACATTCATGGCTATAATATATGAAATAACGTTGTCTAACATATGAAAGAAGCTAAGTTGAAGTCTGAAACTTATTTTAATTTGCATCGTTAATTCTTATTTTAATATTACGACATTTTACACCAAGCCGCAAATCCTAATTCCTGAAAATGTGCATTCAAATGGAGCATCAATTATCACTCACACTTGATTCTCTATTGATTTCAGTCGCTAGCACTTGTTCAAAGGAGCAAGGTAAGTATATCATAACTCGTGCACGTAATCTTGCGGAAAGTATTATTTTCCATCTGAACCTATGGCGCTGCCTTGGAAAATTAAAAAAAACAAAGCTCATCTATTTGCGCACAAGGCCGCAGAATGCAGATTCGCACTCCATATCGCCAACTACAGGCCAGAGGACTCATGTTCAGCATAGAAGCACTTCCGGGAAAGTAGATGGGAAAGGTGTAATGTAGAAATCTTCCATGGCCAAAGATAGGTGTTGCAATTTGAAAAGAAAATCCAATGCCTTTCAAATGAAAGGATAGGAATCGAAAATTTTAGTCAATGAAAATCACGGCGGCCTAATTGTTTCCCTTTATATTTCAAGTGACAGACATAGTGGTCACTCCAACAATTTCCATATCGGGTGTATTTTTATTTTGCACAGTAACAATTAATGCATTTAAACATCTTTCAAGGACATTAGATTACTACCCTCGCGAACAAAAGAAATTAAGCGTGAAAGTAACTGCGGACAGCTCTTCAAATCACTGCAAATTTACTACCATCATCTGAATATTGAATTACATTGAATGCACAGTTCGTCAGTATTATCGGTATTATAATTGAATTGAAACGCGGTTTGCTTTGCTTCCATTGGAAAATATTGTCCCTGCCGGCGGACCATATGGTATGAATATATTTAGATGATATCTCGAAACAAATGGTACAATATTGCACAATATTATACCCGCTAACCTTACGAAAATAATTTCTTCTTTCCAACTGGAGATGTGTTCCTCCGATAACATTGCCAATATAAATTCCCGTACTGCTGAATTATGCTGTCCTGAAAGAAAGCTTTCCGGAAAGCAAGACGGCAATAGACACGAGGAACGGTGCAATAGCATGGTGCAGACAACAACTGAATGCATGAAAGTTTTGCTTTTGAATGCAACTCGCCGCAATTAGTGGCGCGGTTTTATTCTGTTACTATTTACAAGATTGTAAATGTGTTAACATACATCATAGAATTGTTACACCGAATGCATCAATGTGCTGCTTTGCAATGGCGGCAAAGCAATTTCCATCCTGCAATGGAGCAATCTTCTGGTCCTTCTCTTTCAGAATTAAATACAATGGCCAAATCTCTCAATGGCTGCAGCTAGCATCGAAACGGCTTACGTTCAGAATATCAATAACCAGAACATTGTGCTGTTTGACATTGAATATGGTAGCATATAAATATTGGTAAAACCTGGTACAATACATCAAAGTCAGTATATTTTGTGTCGCTAACATTTTGGTGCGACGAATTCGCCCTTCTGTCCACGACGAAAGTAGAATTAGTCTTGAGCAGAGAAGCAAAACTAGCAATCATACATTGCAAAACATTTTGAATGTGATTGGATTTAATTTCAATTGACTTGTTCGTTCACTGGGCCTCAGATTCGCCTTCATCTGTGTTGGCTATCATCAAACGTGAGCTTTAGGCAAGGATTTTCAAGATGGTACATGTGATGACAGTGGCGTGGGGAGACCCTCACAAGGTAATTCACTGTCATATATATATCAAAATATATTTCTCTACTGCCTTTGGATTGTATGGTGATTTGTAAATTATTTTTCTGTTCCACAACAGAATATGTATGCCTCCCAGACCTTAGTTCCATTGAGCTGCCTCGATGAGTGCACGTTCCAATACTCAACACTTCAAGTCGCTTATGGACTTTGTTGTTCTGCTGCATCCAACTCAAAACTTGGGCAGAAATTCGTTGATACACCATTTTGACACCACACTGCCTATTTCAGCTTCATCCGCGATCGGGTTTCCTGCATCTCCCGCCGGAATTATTACCCATGTCCATTCATTATTCGGTGTTCATTTCCAAAATATTCTGCCACCTAGCCGGATTATTTGGGATCTCCATATGTACATCCATGCTCACACTCTGGCTGCCACTCCAGGCCCGTGCCCATCACTTTCGTTTCAAAATTCCTTTAGTTCTACATCTCTCCAGGGTCGATGAGCCAAATGGCCTACTTCTGCTCCCACGTCCTATGGTCTCTTTAAAAACCTAGACACCTCTCTCCTGACCTCTCGCGTCCGACAATCTCTCCAATCTGGTGTACTCTGTTCTGCCAAATGCTTACCCCAACTTTTCAGTGCTTCTCATTATTTCCCTTTGCTACCGTCACAGGCTTCATTTGTCTACATGGGCTTTAGCAAGGCCTTTGACAAGGTACCGCATGATAGGTTGTAGCATAAAGTTAAATCTCACGGGATTCAGGATGAGGTAGCTAAATGAATAGAAAACTGGCTTCTTGACAGAAGCCAGAGGGTGGTTGTAGAGAGTTTTATTTCAAACTGGAGGCCTGTGACCAGCGGTGTGCCTCAGGGATCAGTGCCGGGCCCACTGTTATTTGTCATTTATATTAATGATTTGGATGAGAATATAGGAGGCATGGTTTGCAGATGGCACCAAGATTGGTGTCAGAGTGGACAGTGAAGAAAGTTATCTTGGATTACAACGGGATCTTGATCAATTGAGCCAGTGGGCTGACGAATGGCAGATGGGGTTTAATTTAGATAAATGCGAGGTGATGCATTTTGGTAGATTGAACCAGGGCAGGACTTACGCAGTCAATGGTAGGGCGTTGGGGAGAGTTACAGAACAAAGACATCGAGGGGCACATGTTCATAGCTCCTTGAAAGTGGAGTCACAGGTGTACAGAGTGGTGAAGAAGGCATTCGGCATGCTTGGTTTCATCGGTCAGAGCATTGAATACAGGAGTTGGGACGTCTTGTTGAAATTGTACAAGATATTGGTAAGGCCACACTTGGAATACTGTGTGCAATTCTGGTCACCCTAATATAGAAAGGATATTATTAAACTAGAAAGAGTGTAGAAAAGATTTACTAGGATGTTACTGGGAATTGATGGATTGAGTTGTAAGGAGAGGCTAAATAGACTGGGACTTTTTTTCTCTGGAGCGCAGGAGGCTGAGGGATCTATAAAATAATGAGGGGCATAGACAAGGTAGACAGTCAATATATTTTCTCAAAGGTAGTGGAGTCTAAAACTAGGGGGCATAGGATTAAGGTGAGAGGGGAGAGATGCAAAAATGACCAGAGGGGCAATTCTTTCACACAGAGGGTGGTGAGTGTCTGGAACAAGCTGCCAGAGGTAGTAGTAGAGGCAGGTACAATTTTATCTTTTAAAAAGCATTTAGACAGTTACATAGGTGCGATGGGTATAGAGGGATATGGAGCAAATGCGGGCAATTGAGATTAGCTTACGGGTTTTAAAAAAAAAGGGCGGCATGGACAAGTTGGGCTGAAGGGCCTGTTTCCATGCTTTAAACCTCTATGATTCTATGACTCTATGACTCTATTTCGTCTTTGTTGAACCTACTATTTTTCCACCTGCGTCTATAACAATCCTCATAATGACGGTGCATAGGACTTGTTGCTGCTTCCTCATGAGCAACGACCACAACCGCCTAATGCTTTCCTGTCACCGAGCTTCGTACCCAATGAATTCGCGGGGTATAGCTCTGCCAATTCCATTCCCATCGAACTGCCCGTTGCGCGTGTTAAGTCTGTGGACTCTGCCCGCCGAACTTGGGACATTGGCACTGTTTGCAAATTTTTCTTCCAGATAAACAGATCACTCGTGTTATTAATGAGGTTTCAGCGGATGCTTGTGTTGTTGGCATCGTTAGAATAGAAATTCGGCTTCCAATCTTTTGCCAAACGATGCCTCACTGTGTGGCTGTGACTTCCTCAATTTCCTCGCAGGTTGCCGTGGAAACAGTCTGGTTTTTATCACCGAATTCCTTCGTGGCCAGCCCCCAGCAGCTACACTTCATCTCGGCATTTCACCTTGTTCCACTTCTCTCACTTCCCGTTCTCTGTCCTCACTCACCCTTTACAGCCCGCCAAAGCTACCCTTCAATGTTTCAATCACATAACTACATTGATATATTCATTCAGCCTCTACATCGAACAATTTATCATCTTCGATCACATCAAAGTTAATATCAATTCATCATGTCATTCTCCATCCACTGAGTTTATTGACCTCCAATCATCGCTCAATCTCCCCTTGCAAGTAAATTCCGCAATGCATATTCACGTCCACTCATATGCCTTATCATTTCACGAAGTCTCGCCACCCATCCTATCAGAGATGAAACGCCTCCTTGTCACTCGACAACCGTATCTCTGTTCTCTATTTCAATATTATGACCTTGTGTCTGCCACGGGAAAACTATCTATAAAATCGCTTACAATTCATAACTGCAGGCAAAATTGCAGCTGTGAACAACAGGATTGGACACTGACGATCAAGTCTGGTTAGACAAAATGAAGCCCTATAGGGCCTTGATCTCGCCTGCCACAACGGTTCATTATTCCCTGATCGCCCTGAAAGTCATAGATAACCAGAGCTTGCATCATCACCATAAACAATCCTGAGAAGCACCTCTCAGCTCTCTACACTGCTTAGCACTGCTGCCTTCAATTCTGTCCTTGGGTGACTGCGTGGTTTTCCTTCGGGTGCTCCGGTTTCCTCCCAAAATCCAAAGATGCGCAGGTTAGGTTGATTGGCCATGCTTCATTGCGGCATAGTGTCAAGGGGACATGGATGGTATAATACGTGGGGTTATGGGATAGGGTGGGATTATTGTCGGTGCCGGCTCGATCGGCCTAATGGCCACCTTCTGCACTAGGGATCCTATTATCCTATTCAAAGTTGTGCCACTCCCCTTGTAACATGCTGTCATCATGAATCTCCACAAGAAGAAAAATAGACTCCAACATCCTTGAAACCTACTGCCCCATCTTCCACCTCCCTTTCGTCTGAAAAGCTCTAGAAATTATTGTTGCCCGTTAACTTTGTTCCCATCTTGTTAAGTATACACTTGTGACACAGTGCTGAACTCATCTCGCAGTCAAACAGACTGGTGACATTTTATGCGACTGCAGAAACGTCAAGCTATTCCTGCTCGTACTTCTCGACATAACTACAACCATGCATACTGTTATCTGCACTCGCATCCGCATAATCTTCTGCACAGCAGCTCAGCTCATTGGGACTGCGCTTACCAGGTTCCACTTAACTGCATTATTGTAGCCAATGAAATAGTTGCACTGCTGTTTCCTCCAGTTCCTTATCATCATATCGGGTATACTCCAGAGATTTAGGCTTGGCCACCTCCTATTTTTCATTTACATCCGGCCCCTCAGTGGCACCATCTGAAAACACAATGTCACTTTTCTACGTGATGCTGACACCTAACTGCACTTTTATTCCAACATCTGCCTCTGAATTGTGCGACTATTTGTTTACCATCCTGTACTGGAAAGGTGGGTTATATAACAAAATATGTGGAAGGCCAATGCCTTTAGTTCGCCCCTACACAGTATCCATACCTATCTGCCAAATCCATCCCACTCAATTTGTGCTGCCTGAGGTTGAACCAGGCTTGTCGCACACGCTGTGCATTATCCGACCCCGAGGTAAGCTTCCAAACTATGCCAACACTCAGGGTGCTTATTATCACCTTCAACAGATAGACAACTTCACCCTGCAATAGTTAATCAACTGCTAAATGATGCAAGCCTTCAGAATTGAATTTTTAAAAATGCTCCTGTCCACAACCCCAGGTTTTACCGTCCCCAAACCTGAGCTTGTCCAAAACTCAGCTGCCCATGTCATAATATTCACCCTTCCATCTTGATATCGCTGATTTATATTGGCTCCTTGACAAGCAACGTCTCGATTTTATAATTCTCCTCTTATTTTCTAATCCATCAATTTCGTTGTCCCTGCCTAACCGTCTAATTATGCATATCTGACAACCCTCTGAGATATCTGCTGCGTCCTGTTAGTTCTGCTTGTCTGAACATTTCCGATTTTCATTGCTCTATCATTAGCCGAAACTTCGTCAGCTATTAAAGCCCCAACCTCCGGAATACACTGTCAAAACTGTTTTGTCTCTCTATTACTCTTCCACCACGGAATCTACAAATCTGGCCACTTTGAGTAAAATTTTGCTGATTTTGCCTGTTACTTTTTCTGACGTTTGTTTGATAACGTTCGGGTGAAGCGCCTTGAGACGTTATGCTGACTTAAAGGCGCTATGTACATGTTAGTTGTTGCTGCATTTTATGAAACCTGTTTACATTATTTTTATAAAACATTTTGGCTGCTAGTTCTGCTATTAATTTATTTTGTTGTAATATTATGGCTGTTAGCAGCTTCCTGTGCCAGGTGCCTAAAATTGGACCGTGGTTATATTTTGAAAACTAGTGTGTAATTCTCTCTACTTTTTATTAGAAGCTTACATGGCAGACAAAACAACACGTAAGTGTTTATATTGTTTTCCCCCTTATGAATGAAACGTTAAGGCATGCTTTTCTCTGGCGGCTTTCTGAGTATGCCTGATCAAGTTTTTTTTTCCATGGCTGTTCGTCACGCAAATGTAATTACTCTAACCAAAGTAACTATATTTAGAGCTACATTGTGTGCAGCATTGAAATCGGGATGCAATATCGTCTTTCAGGCAGAATCTCTCCTCCTGATTCCGATTCGGAAAGTTTCTTCCAGCGTATCTCTAATGCTCTGGGCTAGGTACATAATCAGACAAGGTTCTACCTTGAAAGTAAGCAGCTATAGGCCAGTTGGCTTAACATCGCTCATTGGGGGAAATAGGTCCATTAGATAGGACGTAATAGCAGAGTCATTAGAAATGCCTTATAATCAAGGAGAGTCAGCTTAACTTTATGCAGGGGGACAATCATGCCTGGCAAATGTATTAGAGTTCTTTGAGTTGGCAATGAGCAGGAAGGATGAAGGGAAACCAGTAGATTTAATATAGTTAGATTTCCTAAAAGCATTTGACAAGATACCACACAAAAAGCTACCTAATGACATAGGAGCCCATGATGTTATTAGTGGTATTTTATCATGGATGGAGGATTACCTAACTGATAGAAGGCAGATTAGGGATAAGTCGTGCATTTTCATGATGGCATCGAGTAACAATTGGAGTGCACAGGCATCCATGCCGGGCCAAAATTATGTACAGTATATATTAAAGATTTGAACGAGGAAAGTGAATGTAGTATTGCCAAGTTTGTGGATGACACAAAAATGAAGATGGGAAAGCAAGTGGTGAAGGTGACACAAAGCGTCGAGGGAGGGATATAGAAGGTGAGGTGAATGGACAACACGTGAAAGATGGAAAATGTAGTCGGAAAATGTAAATTTACGTACCATGGTAGGAATATAAAGGAACTGTTGTTTTTAAATGGAGAAAGACTGCAGAGCGGAATTTGGGAATCCCCATGCGAAGTTCACAAAAAGCATAAACGTTCAGCAGAAAATTGGGAAGGAAATCTAATGTTGGCCATTATTGCAATGGAAGTGAAATGTAAACGTAGGCAACACTTGCTAAACCTATACAAGTCACTTGTCAGCTGACATCTGGAATACTGTGAACAGTTTTGATCCCGTTGTGTAAGGAAAGATGTCCTGGCATTGGAGGCAGTCCAGAGAGGTTTCACCAGATTGATCCAGGTGTGGGGGAAATTTCTGACTGGAAGATGTTAAGTAGGTTGTGCCTTTATTCATTGGATTTCAAAAAAATGGGTGCTGACCTTATTGAGAGATCTCAGATTCTCAGAGGGTCTTATAGCGTACAGACTGGGGGGACGCTTCATGTTGTGAGAGAGTCGAGGACCAGAGCGCATAATCTCAATGTAAGGAGTCGCCCATTTAAGACAGAGATGAGGAGGAATTGCTTTCCTCAGAAGTAGTGAGTCTGCCTAATTATTTGCCACAGAGAGAAAAGTCGTTAAGGAGATTCAAGGCTGGGATTGACAGGCTGTTTTGATATCGATAAGGTATCAATCATGTGCAAAAGGCTGGAATGTGGAGTTGAGGATCATATCCAGCTAGCCATGGTCTGATTGAATGGCGGAGCAGAATCTTGGACAGAATGGTCAGCTTCTGCTCCTGCGTCTGCTGGTCATGAATCTTATCTCCATGCAGTCTTCGTGTTGCCGTTGGAGTGGCATAACCATTTATACCCGTACATACTTGACAACACTGGTAAATTTGTGAATGTAGTAAAATGTCATCTTCATGTAGCATTCCGAAGTGCGCCTAGCAATATAGGAAGGTGGTAAATTGAGGTCTGCTGATGGTAGTCGAGGAAAGTGCAGTGTGCCAGTGAAATTTTGCGAAGCTAAGAACCATAGTATCATTGGACATGGAATTTCAGAAAAGCTGACTGGACGAAAATGATGCCGCATTTAAGAAAGATTCGATGAAGCATATTGGGGTTCAAAGGAAGTAGTGTTTATATCCGATCGACAGTTTGAATTTGGGTGTCCATGACAGAGAAGACAAGTGATAAGCAACGGTGAAATTATTGCACCTACATTTAGCAGCGAAACAATTTCAGAAATATGATCGGAAACCTCATTCCAGAAACAAAAATTGAAATAGAACTGAAGCTTCTGATTAGTTTCATAGGAAGAGTATCGCCATGCAGATGGATCATTTCAATGAAGTGATTATTGAAGAATGTCAGGTACAATGAAGCAATGTTTGCCACTTCACATGCTGTATGGACAGTATGTTACAATTCATATTTCGAAAACGAAAATAGGAGTCCATAAAATGCTGTTGTACATTATGCTGAAATGAATACGTCATAAGCTCAAGTTTCTGAACTAGGTATTAGATAAACCAGCGAGCATGCACAGGCGAAAAATCACAGACCACCCTAATTGTACCCAGACTATATTCTAACCATCAGATACGTTGACATTGTTTTTCACAGTAAATGAATTCTTATACATCATTATCAATGAGATGGTAAAAGAACATAATTTCAAAGGAAAATAAAACTATGTCATTGTTTTCATCCCCCTCTGAGGGAAGGATTCTAGTTTGTCAAGAGAAAAATGAGTTTTGAAAAGACATTTGTACTGACAAAATTATTATTTAATCATTTGCCATTGCATTTCCACGTTACTTCAGCGAATTAATCTTCATTGTAGAAGGTTGCGTTTTTTATTCTGAAAAGCATATTTATGTTCATTAGTTATATTGGAACATAGAACAGTACAGCACAGAACAGGCCCTTCGGCCCACGATGTTGTGCCGACCTTCATCTGAAACCAAGATCAAGCTATCCCACTCCCTACCATCCTGGTGTGCTCCATGTGCCTATCCAATAACCGCTTAAATGTTCCTAAAGTGTCTGACTCCACTATCACTGCAGGCAGTCCATTCCACACCCCAACCACTCTCTGCGTGAAGAACCTACCTCTGATATCCTTCCTATATCTCCCACCATGAACCCTATAGTTATGCCCCCTTGTAATAGCTCCATCCACCCGAGGAGATAGTCTTTGAACGTTCACTCGATCTATCCCCTTCATCATTTTATAAACCTCTATTAAGTCTCCCCTCAATCTCCTCCGCTCCAGAGAGAACAGCCCCAGCTCCCTCAACCTTTCCTCATAAGACCGACACTCCAAACCAGGCAGCATCCTGGTAAATCTCCTCTGCACTCTCTCCAGCGCTTCCACATCCTTCTTATAGTGAGGTGACCAGAACTGCACGCAATATTCCAAATGCGGTCTCACCAAGGTCCTGTACAGTTGCAGCATAACCCCACGGCTCTTAAACTCCAACCCCCTGTTAATAAAAGCTAACACACTATATGCCTTCTTCACAGCTCTATCCACTTGAGTGGCAACCTTTAGAGATCTGTGGATATGGACCCCAAGATCTCTCTGTTCCTCCACAGGCTTCAGAACCCTACCTTTGACCCTGTAATCCACATTTAAATTTGTCCGACCAAAATGAATCACCTCACATTTATCAGGGTTAAACTCCATTTGCCATTTTTCAGCCCAGCTTTGCATCCTATCTATGTCTCTTTGCAGCCTACAACACCCCTCCACCTCATCCACTACTCCACCAATCTTGGTGTCATCAGCAAATTTACTGATCCACCCTTCAGCCCCCTCCTCTAAGTCATTAATAAAAATCACAAAGAGCAGAGGACCAAGCACCGATCCCTGCGGCACTCCGCTAGCAACCTGCCTCCAGTCCGAAAATTTTCCATCCACCACCACCCTCTGTCTTCGATCAGATAGCCAGTTACCTATCCAATCGGCCAACTTTCCCTCTATTCCACACCTCCTTACTTTCATCATAAGCCGACCATGGGGGACCTTATCAAACGCCTTACTAAAATCCATGTATATGACATCAACCGCCCTACCTTCATCAACACACCTAGTTACCTCCTCAAAAAATTCTATCAAATTTGTGAGGCACGATTTGCCCTTCACAAATCCGTGCTGACTATCCCGGATTAATCCGCATCTTTCTAAATATTATTTAACTCCAGCTCAACCGTGCTTCAAATATTTAGTTTCTTGTAAAGTGAATGCGCATCTCCTGCCGGGTGAACAATAAGTCATTGGCAAGGGAATCAATATTAGTCAAGAAAATCATGTACGACTGAACAGAAACGCTGGCGTTCTCAGCTGACGTGTCATATGCCTCATCCCGATCTTAATTCCAACGTATTGACCCTAAGCCTCCTTCGAAATTCGCCTATCGAACAATTAAATTGCATTCAAGTTAGGCTGCTTAACTGGGGGTGGACAGTAAGTGTCATTTTTCCGAACGATTCGATATCATGAGAGTGGCTACATGAATTAGCAGTAATCACTAGACAGTGGCTTTTAACTTACGTATTCAACATCCATATATCTGTCTACTCATCTACGTCACTTGCCTTCATTTCTATTTATTTCCCATAACATTAGGCCAAGGCAACAGTCAAGCAAAAATGCGCATAATGCCGCACGTCTCAACATAAATTAGCAGTGTGAAAGTTTGGTGAAATAGTTTATCAAAATTGTATACAGTTAATCATTTCAAAATGGACTCATGGACACTCACATGACGAGCAAGACAATATTAATACCTCTGATGATGATTATCGTTGCAGGTACTTTAACAACTCGTGAGTATGCAAAAGTATTGTGGTAAGTTGTGGGACAGCCTTGCAACGTTTGCTTGGCACGAAATCATTCAGTTCCTGAGATAGGTGGCTGCCAATCTAAAGAGGCATTTGGGAGGTCAATTTTATCCATATTACTCGTTTAGAACGGTATGATAAAGTTGGCCACGCTTTGTTTTTTTCTTTCTGTCGCTCTCTCTCTCTCTCCCTCCCCCCCTTCCCCCCCACCCCCCACCCTCCCCACTCCCTTTCTCGCCCTCTCCCTTAGCCTGCTTTTCCTCCTGTCTCAAATAACCTGCATCTATGTCTTCATACCTATTATCTCTCCACATTGAGCGTAGGCAGAAAATATTGCAATATTCCCAGCAGATCCGGCTGTATCTATGGAGAGGGAAAAAAACAGGTCATCTATCGAATCGAATGAGTCTTCTTCGGTACTGAAGGAAGCTAGAAATGTCTTGGCGCTAATGCTGTTGAAAGGGGAAACAGAAGGTGGAACAAAATGAAAATTCTGTGATGGAGTAACTGAAGAGCGAGTTTAAAAACAGCAATGGCATGGAACAAAAAGCGAAGGAGCGGCACTGGTTGTAGGAAGGAAACAAACCATGTCCAGAGTGGTTGATAACGCCAGCCAAAAGATCTGTTCTGTCTGAAGAAAAGATCCCCCTTCAAGGCAGCGAGCAAACAAACGAAAACAGGATACTTCATGGTCTGAAGCTTTTGACCTCACTGTTGAGTGCACAAGACTGCAGAAATGTGTAATTTGAAAATGGTGTGTTGTCCTCAAGCTTCCTTAGAGACTCACTGGAACCCTGCAGCCGGACCTGGACAGAAATGCGAATGTGAGAGCAAGGGGTGGTTCGATTAACATGGCAAACAAGAGAAGTATCTCATGCTTACTCATTCAACGAAGCTGTTCCACAAATCTGTCAGCCAACTTGCGTTTAATTTCCTCAGTGTAGAGCAGGCCGAATTGTGTACTATGAATACAAATGGCTAAACTTAGAGAAGCACAGGTAAATTGCCGCCTGTCACATATAGTGTAAGCGGTTACTCGGTTCATGGAAAAGGAAAACATTCCGGAAGTCAGTAAAAACCAGAAAAGCTGCGACCGAGACAAGGAAACTGGAGCAATGGATTGGAGCTCCTAGAACAAATGAGTGCGGCGGATTGTATTTGAAGTGACTGTAGATGTGACTGAGGGACAAGGAATACTAATAAGCTAACTATCTCCAGAGGTGAGACAGAGAAGTCGAGAAAGGAACGGGAAGATTCGGAAATGCACCGAGTGCTGTTGAGAGAAGAGGGAGGGTAGAAATTGAAACAAATTTGATGTGCTTTCTTGCTGTAAGTAAGCGAACAAGTGGGTACTGAAATAATCATCACCCAACGGAAAAAGCTATGTGGGAGAAGGCTGAATAGGACTGGAACTTCGTTCCTGTTCTTTCATGGATAACTGCATTTCTGAGAAAGGGGAATGTTCTCCATTGATTAGAATTATGTGATAAGCACACATTAACTTTAGGAATTCTACAGAAATGCAAAAATAATTTATTGATTCTCATTCGGTAATCGTAAAATTTATGTTCATGTGCAATTTGTAATGTGGGTGTACAGAACAATTGGTCTATCTACCTCTTTATATTAAACCATCCCGTAATTTACAATCCCTTCACTTTTTTATTGCGAATAATATATTTGCGATATTAACATTGTCAACCACTACCATTAGATTCAGCAGGTGGCAGAACAATCAAGAACTCGAGCCAACAAAGTGTTGACTTTGAAGTAGTTTGGAACAAAGCTGATTTGCTCCAGAGGTCAGAACATCTGCTTAATATAGTATTCCGGAAAGGGAACGTTCCTCCCATGTGGAGCAACTCCAGGAGTTGTCTTAATCAGTAAGTCAAAACCAGCAGACATAGTCGACGAAATGTTTAAATTTTTATCTCCTTCAGCCGAAAGCTAATGGCTAATCCACCTAAACTACACATCTTTGGAAGCTAAGGAGAGATTTAACATGGCCAATTCTAACTCCATGCAGAGGGGCACGCAAGACTGGAATCGAACTCTATGCCCTAGAGCTGTGAGTCAGCAGTTATCCATTTGTGCCACCGTACCGCCCTAACGGCAATGAATTGCATTAAAGGAAGTTTACTGTTGGTATAACAGTTTTCACAAACCCACGACTTCAGAGAGCGTTATACGCATAACAAAATAACTTTGGAATGAAATCAAACTTCTTATTGTGGAAAGGGTGACAATCATTTCATGAATAGCAACCTCCAACAAACAGGAATTATACAAAAGATATATGAAGCCTTTTGGTCTGATTTGTTCCGTGGCAAATAGTAAGTCGAACTCACCAGAAGAATACCCCAGCTCTCGGTCTAACGAGTAACTTTGGAGCTTTCATTCACCGCAAAGTAAAAACGAGGACTCATTTTAATGACGTATCCAAAATATGGCGCAACCAACTGTGTAGCTTTCCCTCAGTAATGCGTTGGCCTAAATTGTAGCTTGTAACAAAGGGAGTAGAAATTTAACCATTAACTTCTGGATCATTTACCCGTGTTCTACCAAATAAGTCATGGCTAAACATATCTCGAACAGACATTGACAAGGGTCAATAAACACCTTTGCAGCAATGTGCCCGCCAAGGCATACATCGCCTGTTAAGAGCTGATTCTATTTTTAAATAATCTCAACCCATCAGTTTATTTGCTCATTTTTCTGTGTTATCTAATAGATGGCAGCCCCCTTTCAAGAGGTTGGCATTGGTTTTCCTTCGATAAACCGCTCTGGGACAAATTCCGTTTCCAAAAGGAGAAAAATGTTATTTTCCAATCGTGTGGCCTCACATTTCAAAATAAAATTGATTCTATGCCCTTTGTGATATTATCTTCGACACAAAGGAAATACTGTCTATTTTCCAGTCCGCAGATAATGCTAATTGCGTTTCAAACATTACGATTCAGCAAATCGGTAGCATTTCAAATTCATCCCTTGCAATAGTCATCTTCCATTTCATATTTTTCAATTAATTGATATAATTCCTAAGGATGTTAGACCATCAAATGATATTAACAATTTCGATTATGAATATAATCTACAAGATGCACTGCAAAAATTCACCAAAGATCCTTAGACAGCACTTTCCAACCCCATGACAAATTCCAGCCAGAAGGACGAGGGCAGCACATACGTGGGAACACCACCACCTGCAAATTTCCCTCCGAGCCAATCACCATCCTGACTTGGAGTTATTCTGATGTTCCTTCACAGTCGCTGGACCACAATCCTTGAACTCCCTCCCTAATGGCATTCTGGGTCAACCCACATCACGTGGACAGCAGCGTTTCAAGAAGGTAGCTCACCGCCACTTTTTCAAGGGCACCTAGGAATGGGCAATAAATGCTGGCCGGCCAGCGACACCCATGACTGAATTTAAAGCATAGCCACCCTTACAAAAATGCAATAACTTATAAGGCCAATATATATATATGTATACACATTGACACTAAGTTAGATTATACGGTATCTGTGCAGACATATTCAGCAAAGCAGCTCGCCCAATGCCACGGATCACAAAATTTGAAATTACGAGCAATGAGCACAATGATGCAGATTATTCCAACCAACATTCCACTCTTCGTTGTATGTACTTTGCATCATTCACTTGATCATGGAGAATTGTCAGGAAGGTCCGGCCTTGCCTTGTTCTTCGGGATTGCAGCATTAAATCGATGCACGAACTACTGGGTAAATTAATAAACTTCTCCATGATAATTTGCTGAAGCCACTTCAGACTGATTGGATGCTTCAAGCAGATGTTGCAGAGATTGCACCTTCCAATTTTCCTAACTGGACTGGCACACCGCAGAATTGTGACTTACATTCTATCGGGCAGAAAATCAAGTGAGCCCCTTCCAAGATTGACACTCAAATTCAACCCTGCATTACATCACCATTGGTTGCGATTGTAATGATGTGAAACTGTGAGCTGTCGTGGTCGTTAATCAGTGAAACTATAGCAACGTCTGGTTTCCACGCATGTAGTTTTATCCATATATTCAGAGAAAAAACATAGGAACACAGAAACAAGAAAAAGGAGGTTGCCATTCGGCCCTTCGAACCTGCTTCACCATTCATTTTGATCATGGCTAATTATCGAATTCAATACCCTGATCCCTCCTTCCCCCATATCTCTTGATCCTTTTAGCTGCTAGAGCTATATCTAATTTCTTCTTGAAATCAGACAAAGATTTGGCCTCAACTACATTCTGTGGCAGTGAATTCCATGAATTCAACACCATCTGGTGAAGAAATTTCTCCTCACCTCAATTCTAAAAGGTTTACCCCTTATCCTCAAACTATGGCCCCTGGTTCTGGACACCCCCATCATTGTGAATATTCTTTCTGAATCTCCCTTGTCTAACCCCGTTCGAATTTTGTAAGTTTCTATGAAATCCCTTCTCACTTTTCTAAAGTCCAGTGAATATAATCCTTGCCGACTTAGGCTCTCCTCATTTGACAGATCTGCCATCCCAGGAACCAGCCTTGTAAACCTTCCTTGTCAATGCGTGTCATTATGCTATTATAGATTTTATAAACAAAATCAACTCTCTTTGAAAAGGAATATGGTGAGATTAATGTGGCTGCCAAGCGCCAGCATGTTTGAGACCTGTAATGTTGCCAAGCTGAAGCAGCTTTCTAGAACGAATGCCAAACAGATCTTCACCCCATGACTTCACTCTGCAGTCATAACATAACATTTCTGTTTCTTTCCCCAGCTGACGCACTTAAAAAAGGTAAGATGAATAGTTACTAAGTGTAGAATTCAATCTCTCCGTTTTATTTGTTTCTTGATGCGTTCCTTGCAGAGGCCTAGATTAAAAGAGAACCCTGTGAACACGAAAGGTTTTCACCAAACACTAATAAGCCTCTATTACTCATGGAAATATAATCTTGGTAAGTGTGGGAGACTTACTTGAACTGAATACCGTTGAAGTTTTCCTTATTCTTTCAATTTTCTTTTTCAGAGAATGAGAGATTGCGCCTACAGCTTGGTAAAGTATTATATTGTATAAGGCGATTCTTTAAAAGATCACTCATATTTCCGTTCATTTTTTGATTGTCATAGAATCAAGTTATCTTCGAACAGTTATAACTAATTATAACTGATGAATATTACATCTGGGACTTAACAGAGTATCCATGTCTCTTCTGCAACCTTAGCCACAGAGAGTGGTTGACGAAAGTCTTGGTGTATGTTTGAAACTTTCCGCTAAGTAAGGATCTGCAACGATCACTCTAACACTCGCCACCGTCAACAAGGACCTGAGCAATTCCATCCATCAGCGCAGTTCCTACGTTAGATCCAATACTAGCACTATTCCCTCTCCACAAATGCTGTCAGACCCGCTGAGATGTTCCAGCATTCCACTTTTTTCTTTCAAATCACAGCGTCCATAATCATTTGCTTGTTTTTACTTTGATGACGTTTATTGGCGGCTTGGCTTAATACATACTGATATACGCCCCTCCTCCCCTCCCCTCCCCACCACCCTCCTCCCCACCCCCCACCGCCCTCCCCACCTCCCCGCCCCGCCCCCATCACCCCTCCATCAAAGGAAACGTGAACCAGACGGATAACATTCCTATAGAAATCAATTCAGGGTACATAAATCACAAATTATTGGGAAGGAGTTGGCACGCAATGTCAAAACTAATTTACTACATGGTGATTAATCGTGCATACATCATTTTTCCACACGTCATTGGATTCTCTGGTCAGAATTAATAGTAAAATGGGTAGTAAGCTATTTTGTTCCAAAGATAAAATCGCAGTCTTAAACGTTCTAACTTCGCAGCAGTACTCTAACCTCTTTAGCACCATCGATAGAATACTCAATGAAGGAATGATGTGGAAGCATTGGATAGAGCACAGAAGAGATTCCCGTTAATGATTCTAAGAGTAAAATCTGCAACTATGAGGATCGGTCATAAATATTGCGTCTGTTTTCCTTAGAGGAAAAAAAGACGAAGAGAAGATTTGATGGATGGATTCAGGATCCTGAAGGGTACGGGCAGGGCTAATAGTGAATAACTGTTCCCTCCAGAGAGAGCATCATGACCTAAAGGGCACAGATTCGAAATATTAGGCAAAAGGATCTGAAGTGACGTGAGCATGTTTGTTTTTCACGCAGCGGCTGGTTGCAGTGTCCAACGTGTTTCTTGAGAGGGTCCTAAAGGCAGGTTCGATGAAGGTATTGGAAAAGGAATCTATCTAAAAACAAAAAATGCACAAGGCAGGGGAGTGGAATTAGGTAGGATGCTCTTTCAGAGAGACATTGCAAACCCAATGGGCCGAAGGACCTCCTCCTGCATTGTAACGATTAGCAAGGTATAGAGTGCTATGTCAGATGAGATTTCAGTTTGTTTGACTATACCACCACATCCCAATTTAGCAGTGTCACGACGTACAATCAATCGGCTTAGATGGTATTTCTTCTGCGAAATTCGTGGGGACATTTTTCATGTATCCAAGTAAACGTCGGAAACATGGTTGCATATGTAATTAATAAAGGAAATAAAGACTGATCAATTTGGCCAATTTGGCACCATGTGTCTCATGCTGTCTGGCCTGCCTTGTTCTGGATTTTCAGAAGCCCAAATCTGGGAAATAAAACATAAATGCCAGTTGATTAAAGTCGCACATGCCGCGGTAACAATTGGTGCGGAGTGAACCCAGCCGAAGACTCCAGAGTCCCAAGGATTGGGGCCCAACACCAGCCCTTCCATTCAACTGTCCGCCGATCCACACATCCTTCGTTACTTAGCGGTGGGCCCCTGTCTGAGACCTGAAAATTATTTTGCACGAAGGTCGTTCGTATAGTGCGCAAGAAACAATACTTTTCGATGTATACCAATACATGTGACAATAATGAATTAAACCAAATCAAATCAAAAGTCTGGCATACGAGCGGCGCTAACTCCTCCAATATACGTCGTCACCACAATTGAAGACGAATGCTATCGCACCGGATAGGGTCATGTCATGTGCGTTCAGTCCGAAGGCATGGCCTTAACTCAGTGTCTGCTCATGCTTCATCCACACCCATTTTCTTGACATTTTAATTTTCGTCTTCGTGATTGGTTTCCCGCGGCTGCTTAGCTGTTGTCTAGTGGGCGGCGGAAGCAGTAAAATTCCTTTGTTTCCTTTTGATTTGGCATGTTCTGATATGCCCCAGTAAGAGGAGAAAAGGGATAAACAGACAGTTTATCTTAGTTAAATGGTCAGTTAAGATTTCAGAACGATTATAGAAAGGATATTATTGAACTAGAAAGAGTGCAAAAAGATTTACTAGGATGCTACCCGGACTTGATGGTTTGAGTTATAAGGAGAGACTGGATAGACTGGGACTCTTTTCACTGGAGCGTAGAAGGTTGAGGGGCGATCTTATAGAGGTCGATAAAATAATTGGGGGCACAGATCAGCTTGATAGTCAATATCTTTTCCCAAAGGTAGGGGAGTCTAAAATTAGAGGGCAGAGGTTTAAGGTGACAGGGGAGAGGTACAAAAGTGTCCAGAGGGGCAATTGTTTCATACAGAGGGTGGTGTCTGGAACAAACTGCCAGAGATATAGTAGAGGCGGGTACAATTTTGTCTTTTAAAAAGCATTTAGACAGTTACATGGGCAAGATGGGTATAGAGGGATATGGGCCAAATGCGGGTAATTGGGATTAGCTTAGGGGTTTAAAATAAAAAAGGGCGGCATGGGCAAGTTGGGCCGAAGGGCCTGTTTCCATGCTGTAGACCTCTATGACTCTATGACCTCTATAACTCATTATTTAATGGGCAGGAGTGGCAGACATCTCTCCCATCCTTATTTAAATCAGAATTGGCAATCAAATGAAGGTATACGCGGAAGTATTTGATCGAAGCCTGCTTGAAAACACAACGGCTAATAGGATACGACTTTACTCTCCCGTTCGCCCAAGTAAACGTATATCGCGTAACTCATTATTTGGCACAGGTAATAACATATGCGATTCCACACTGGATGAAATAATCTCGTACATGCCGCACGGAAAACGAATTCATGGAGGCGAAGAACTTATCTGCTGCTTACCTTTTTCGATGTTTTCTTTTATCACCAGTTCAAAGGATCAAGGAACTGGCAGGTAAAATATTCACAAATGTACAATCACATGAGCAGGCAGCATATAACTTGTCTTTTCCTGAATTGTGTTGGGTTGGTGCCGTGTAACTTGGTATGTCGTTTCTGACATTTGAGGCGAAATAATACGGGCTGGTTTCTGGGCTGGAGGCAAGAGGGGCAGAAAACACGCCAAACGTGTTAGGCGGCGGGCAGCGTATCATTAGCGCCAACTCCATAAAAAGCTTGACTGTTTTTTTTATTCATTTTAGTCTGATGATGATTTCTGAGCCCGACAGATCGCCTCAGCTTCGGTGATCTATTCCCTGTGCGAGTAATTACCACATTCTCATAATGATTTGGTTCAAGAATTTCTTTTGTGTTTCCTCTAGGATTTCTTGAATATTCCTTTATTTTGCTGGCCGACAAACCAACCGGCAGAATTGGACATTTTCTGCTGTTGGATCAGAGAATACGCGTTCGTCTCCATTTTGAAAAGGAACACGTCTGGATCTGTAAAATAATCTCTGTCCGGAGCTGCAAGGCCACCTTCGCAGAGAAGGAAAACACTCCAAGAGATGGCCGAGGCCAATGGCTGTGGTCTGCTGCTACCCGTGTCTCCAGTAGTGCGGCGAATGTAAGTACTTTGCCATCGCAGTAGCCGGCAAGCCGCCGAAAGAAATGTGAATGGTTTCAATATGTGGCGGTGGAGCTGGGAAGGCTTACGCCTCCAGGAAGATCAAAACCATGCCAAATAAGGTAATAAATTGACAATATGGCGGATTGTCCATTCGCCCTGCCGACAGACAGACATGGGAATCAGAGAGATGTTGAAGAGCAACAAAGTGTGCTGATCCGAGGGGTTCTAAAGCTACACAAATATAGGATGAAAACGTATTAGATTAGCGCATAAGGAAAGGGGGTACTGCGGAAATTTGTTCTGGAGAGCTTTCTTTACCAGTACGTCCTTGGTCAAACTAGTTGAATGTTTTGCTGGATCTGATGCTACGGAATTAAGTGGGCGATTGGACCAAATGGCTATGGGACAATACTTGGGGACGTGTGATCATAGCTTCTTAACATATTTTTAAAAATGAAGTAGAATAAGTAACAATCTGAAGTAAAATTTCTAACTGGAGGAGGGGAAACCTCAATGGTGTGAATGCGGATCCAGCCAGGGTAAAATGGAACTGAACACTGTCAGATATGGCAATAGTGAGAGACATTTGAGTAAGAGGTGTTTCATGGACAGACGATGTACAGTATGGCAAGGGCAATAGATAACAGTATCAAAGGTTTTTGTATTACGAAGAAGATTTTTAAAACTGATGAATGAGGAAGAGGCGCATGATGCTCTGTCACGTGGATTCGTTCAGCCATATTCAGGTAGACGTCTCTCATTTGATCCTTCAATTGAAGAGTCAGCAAAGAGACAATGTGAGCAAAAGAATGGCATCCAGCATAAAAGTAATCCGCAGCTCTTAAACCGGCATGTAAATCTCAGCAGATCGGAAGAAGAGGACCATTAGGACCATTGTGCTAAATACTCAGAGATACAGGCCGGGGCTAGAACATTCGATGGCTAATTATATCACTGTTAACTGTGGAAATGCGTGTTGAAAGGGTACCAAAATGGTGAGGTAGTGGATGGTGTGATAAAAGATAGGCAGAAAGTCTGACTATGCGAAGGGTGGATAAGTCACCTGGTCCGATGAACTGGAACGCACATGGCTCCAGAAGGTCGGTATGTGTGGTGGAATGTGGGGGGTGCGGTGGCGGGGGACAGAATTGTTTCCTATGCTATTGCAACCTCGCATGATGGAAGTGGGTTGCAAGAGAATAGAAGGACGGTAAATGTGATACGACTAATCACGGAAGTGTGGCCGGACGTTCCTAGTAGCGACAGGCCAGTAAGTTTAACATCAGTGATGGGTAATCCTTCATGAGCAATAAACACAGAACGGTTTAGCAGAGTCTCGGGGAGTATTCAGCTCAGGATAGCCGACGCTGATATGTAAAGGCAGATCGTGATGGAGATATTTAATTGAATAATTTTAAAGAAATAATGGAGGTAGTGGATTAAAGGAATGCCATGAATGTTGTGTGAATTGTTTTAATTGAAAGTCCCACGTATAATTATTGTCAGGAAACAGGAAGCCTATGAAGAGAAAACTAAAGGTAGATTCGATTTTAACAAAGGCTTAAAGAGAGAAAACATTGTGTCAGAGTATATGGCTATCTTTTCAGACTGGAGAATGGTAGACACTGGTATTTATCAAGGAGAAGTGGGGGTTAGCGTACATATATTTTTGAACCTGTCAGAAAATGTTGATGGAGCAATTAGGAAAACAAATAGTATTCTGACTTTATGAAATTATGCTGAATATGCGTAAAGCTCTGATTAAACCACAACTAAAGTAGCGTGCCCTGTTCTGGGCACCACACTTTGGGAAAGATGGGAAGATTCAAAGCAGATGAAACTAGAATCTGCGATTTTTAGTACATGATTTCAATTGGAAAAGCTAGTGCGGTTCTATTAGTATAAAATGAGATTGGGGAGACGGCCGTTCGTGAGGGAGCACACTTTTTGCCATGTTTCAATACGGCATACAAATGAAACAGTTACTTTGCCCGATCGTACAAGAACGAGGTGAAAGATATAGTTCTGTCAACAAGCTCGCAGAAAATTTTCGGTGGAACCTGGAATTCGCTGCCTATGAGGGAGAAGGGCTCAGAAAACATCAAGGATTTCAAAATGAAAATGGAGTCCAGTGGAGGAAAATAAATTTGCATTTTTCGGGGGTTGGGGCGGAGAAATGGTGCTCATTGGATAGCCCTGCCAAGGAACGACAGGATTTCGATGGGCCGGATCTCTGTGCCATAATCACTCTCGCCCTCTACTTTCAACCAAGTACCTACCAATTTTCTACGAACGCCTCTACTTTCTCAGAACACTAAGGAAATTTGGCATGTCAGCTACGACTCTCAGCAACTTCTACAGATGCACCATAGAAATCATTCTATATGGCTGTATCACAGCTTGGTCTAGCACCTGCTCTGCCCAAGACCGCAAGAAACTACAAAGGGTCGTGAATGTAGTCCAGTCTATCATGCAAATCAGCTCCCACACATCGACTCCGTCTATACTTTTCGCTGCCTTAGAAAAGCAACCAGCATAATTAAGGACCCCACGAACCCCCGACATTCTCTCATCCACCTTCTTCCGCGGGGAGAAAGATACAAACGCCTGAGGTCACGGACCAACCTACTGGAGAACAGCTTCTTACCTGCTGCCATCAGATCTTTGAATGGACCTAACACGCATTAAGTTGCTCTTTCTCCATACCCTAGTTATGACTATAACACTACATTCTGCACTCTTTCCTTTCCTTCTCTATCAACGGTATGCTTTTTCTGTACAGCAAGCAAAAAAAACTTTTCACTGTATGCTAATACATGTGACAATCATCAATTAAATCAAATCTGAATCACGATTAGGAGATCGTGATTCAGATTTGATTTCAATGATTATTGTCACTGATGTTTGTCATTAGTGCTGGCGCAAAATCGGCGGCGTCGAATATGACACTTGTTACACTATTGTCTGATATCCTGTTCCATTACCAAAGGTGGTAAAGGAGCTCTATACGACCACAATCAGACACCGTCCTGGGCAATTGCTTAAAAACACTGACCATACGGAAGCTAATATTATAATATTGAATATTCATAAATCCATATATATTTAGATATAAATGATGATCATCTCTCTGGAAACACACTTCCTCAAATGAAAGAAACGCCAATTAGTTCAACTTTCCGCATTATTGAACATGTTGTAACTGATAGGTGCTCTTTAATTCAGTAATCAATGTGGAAGAGTGTTCTAAACAGATAAGCAGACGCAATTTGCTTCATATTGTTCAATTCTTGAAATTTCTTTGTTTTCAGATTTACGGAAACAACTAAGTTCTAGCACAGGAACTACACGTAGGAATGATTGATTCTATTTTTACATTATTTATGTACTCTTCCGTTGTGGGCAGCTGTTCCTAATCACCTTTGCGAGTGTTCGCGAGGCTTTGCAGTGAACTGCTGCAGTTGGCGGTGAAGCTAGCCGCGTTGCTGTTTATGGAGGTTTCCAAGATTTGCATTGAGTGACGTTAAAGAAATTCCGATGTACTCCCAGAGCACGGTGATGAGTTGATTAGATTGGTAGTTACAGTTAACGTAGTTTCCTTGCACCAGCTAGTGTTGTGCAGCAGGTGACCGTTCACACATACCGCTGGTCAGTATTTGACTTGCAATACTGCATTTTGTAATGGGAACCGTTTTGTAATGCGGCCCGTTTTGCGTAAACTTGAGCCACTGAATCGTCTCCATTTCTGGTTCCCAATAGAGAACAAAATTGAGTTCACCATTAGTAAGGCTGCAACTGCACGGATGCTTCTTCCGATTTCATTTAGGAAAAAGCCCGAGCCTCAATGAATTCCGGAGCAAAGAAGGATGATGGTTCGTCCATTCAAATGCAGCAGGCACCGTTGATTCGTGAATTATAAATATTTGCCTACAAATTACATCGGTTGTTCCCTGTAACATGGCGGGGCCCATACCCACAGACGTAGGTCAACAACTAAATCTTTGCCAACTAATCCAAATGCATGCCAGTCTCCGAATGCGGAGTGTGAAAATAATTGCCTGTCACTGCTGAACAACAGCATGGATTTAAATTAGCAATTTCCACGACGAAGAGGGCATAAAACCATATGACCATAAGACATAGGAGGAGAATTAGGCCACTCGGCCATTCAATCATAGCTGATATTTTTCTCGTCCCCATTCTCCTGCTTTTTACCCATAACCCCTGATCCCCTTATGAATCAAGAACCTCTCTATCTCTCTCTTAAAGACACTCAATGACCTCCATGCCATGTAGAATTTCTTACATTTATTAATTCCGATCTTATATTAGCGTTCAAGCATGCCTTTGTCTTGTCTCTTTATTCAATTAAAACTCAAACTGTTTCCCGTTACTCATTTTGAGAGGATTAATGGGATTATCGAGTTACCGAGCCATTCAACGGACAATTCATAATTACGCTTTCTATTGCGATTGAAGCTCACGAAAAGTAGAATTCCGTAAACCTTCATACTTTATGTCATATTTTCATTGCATGGTAAAATGGAAAAGAGTCCAGGCCAGTCGTCTGTCATATGCTTCTTCCGACTTTATTCATTTCAATTCTATTTGGGCGCCGTGTTAGCTCACACGTCTCCTTGCTATTGCTCCACTTGCTGTTCGCCTAATGGATGAGGAAATGCCAAATGCTACATTAATTCCGGCTGGCCGATATATCGTTCGGAATTCAGTAATGAGCAGTCACAACCGAATCGTCAACATTGTCGAATATAGATAACCAAGCTATAAAGTTAATTTGCAGCGATTAAACTGAAATGCTCTGCGATAAATTAATCCGCTACCATTACGTCGCGCGAATGAAAGACGCAGTTTTTCATGCCTCTCAAGCTCGGTGGGCGGAATTTGTGGTGATGAGTTAGTGCCACGCCTCCCAAAAATACAACTGAAAATAGTGCACCCTTTTCTCTGCAGCCACAACAGGACAAGGGACTGGTGGTAAATGGAAGAAAAAATGTTCCTGGTATTGGCTGATGTATTCAAATCTTTGCATTTGGCCGAAACTGGCGGCATATGAATGGGACTTATGAGGCACGCTTGCGATGTTCTGTGTAATCAGTTTAGTTGCATTCAAATCACAGCCCGGGGCTCAGGAGCTAAGGGGAGGCGGTGGGGTTGTGGCAATTCCTATTACCTTCAATTTGATTTGGGCTCCGTGTTAATTCACTCGTCTCTTTGCTGTTGCTCACCTCGTTTGTTCCCGCTAATGGACGACGAAATGCCAAATGCTATTGTTTTACAGTCATCTCGGCTGACCGATATATCATTCTGAACTCGGTAATCAGCAGTCATAACTAAATCGTCAACATTTTCGAGTATCGACAACCAATTTGTAAAGGCAGCAGTGGTGGCACAGTGGTTAGCACTGCTGCCTCACAGCGCCAAAGACCCGGGTTCAATCCCCGGCTTGCGTCACTGTCTGTGTGGAATTTGTGCATTCTCCCCGTGTCTGCGTGAGTTTCCTCCAGGTGTTCCGGTTTCTTCCCACAGTCCAAACATGTGCTGGTTAGGTGAATTGGCCATGCTAAATTCTACTTCAGTGTACCCGAACAGGCGCCGAAGTAGAGCAACTAGGGAACTTTCACAATAACTTCATTGCAGTATCAATAAAATCTGATTTGTGACTGGTAAATAACTTTAATGTTAACTTGCCGTGATTAAAGTGATAAATTCATCCACTGCCATTACGTCGCATAAATGAAAGACTGGCAAACGCAATCAGTTTTTTTTATCTTTCAATGTCGGTGAGTGGAATTTGTGCTGATGAATTAGTTCCAGGCCTCCCAAAAATGTAACTTTAAAAAGTTTCTCTATATTTCTTTGCAGCACCAGCAGGACAAGGAACTCCTGGTACGAAGATGAAAACATGTTCCTGATATTGGCTGATGTAATCAAATTCTGGCACTTGGCTCAAACTAACGGCATATGATAGGGGTATTATCCAACATACTTGCAATGTTCTGTGTAACCATTTTAATTGCATTAAAATCACAGTCCCGGGCTCAGGGGCCAAGGGGAGGCGGTGGTGTATGGCAATGTCACTGGAATAGTAATATTGGGGATAACATTGGGGGGGAAAGCGTGCAAATTGTACAGTGGAATTTGAATTGAATTAATAAATTCAATTGGTGGAATTGAATTCGATGTGCGAAGTAGCCTCCTTCTGCGCTGTAGACTTTATGATTCTATGAAATACTCCCTTCTGCTCAGGAAGCTAATCGCATCCTTCCTTGACAAAGGAGAGCAGAACTTCAGATGCAGTCTCACCTGCAGCAAAACTTCTCTGATTTAATGTATAGAATCTACAACATGTGGTAGATTTTTATCCCGGTTTTCTGTTGCAGTTGATTCCGTAGGAATAAAGACAAGGTGTTGACTCGCAACCATTTGCCTTAGAACATTGCGCATAGTCGCATGCCATTATTTCATTGAAACTCCAATAAAGGAAATAATCAGTCCAACGTAATATGTTCATTTGCAGAACTGAAGGGCAAAGCAAAGGCAGGTATGATGAAATTATTTTCTCAAATATATACTTAAGACTGTAAATTTTCACTTGCCAAGCTGCCTTAAGTGATTTGGAAGTGTTCATGCAACTTTATATTCTGTATGCATTAATCGTTACCCTACAGATAGAAAAGGAGATCCAGCATAAATGCCAGCTCGACCTAGGGACGAGAATGGAATTTCCATGACATTTTCCACTTGAGTTCCCTGTCAGTAGTAATTGGCATGATGTGAAGTTGCCGGCGTTGGACTGGGGTAAGCACAGTAAGAAGCTTCACAACACCAGGTTAAAGTCCAACAGGTTTATTTGGTAGCACAAACCACAAGCATTCAGAGCGCTGCTCCTTCATCAGGTGAGTGGGTGTCGTGTTCACAATGCTCAGATGAGGAGGACCGCAACAGACACCTCCAGACGCAGAAAGATGTCCTCATAAGAACAGGATATGGCACTCGACTCATCGATCGGCAATTCCGATGCACCACAGCGAAAAACCGCAGCGACCTCCTCCGAAGACAAACACGGGGAACGGCGGACAAAGTACCCTTGATCATCCAGTACTTCCCCAGAGCGGAGAAGCTACGAAATCTTCTCCGGAGCCTTCAACGTATCTTCGATGAAGACGAACATCTCGCCAAGGTCATCCCCATACCCCCACTTCTTGCCTTCAAACAACCCACAACCTCAAACAGACCATTGTCCATAGCAAAATTACCCAACCTTCAGGAGAACATTGACCACGACACCACACAACCCTGCCACAGCAAACTCTGCAAGACGCGCCAGATCATTGACACGGATGCCATCATCTCACGTGAGAACACCATCCACCCGGTACACGATACATACTCTTGCAACTCGGCCAACTTTGTCTTCCTGATATACTGCAGGAAACTATGTCCCGAGGCATGGTACGTTGGGGAGACCATGCAGACGCTACAACGATGGATGAATGAACACCGCTCGACAATCACCAGGCAGGAGTGTTCTCTTCCTGTTGGGGAACACTTCAGCAGTCACGGGCATTCAGCCTCTGAGTTTTGGGTAAGCGTTCGCCAAGGCGGCCTTCACGACACAGGACAACGCAGAATCGGTGAGCAGAAACTGATAGCCAAGTTCCGCACACATGAGGACGGCCTCAACCGTGATCTCGGGTTCATGTCACACTATCTGCAACCCCCACGACTTGCCTGGGCTTGCAAAATCTCACTGACTGTCGTGGCTGGAGACAATACACATCTCTTTAACCTGTGCTTAACCCTCTCTCCACTCACATTGTCTGTACCTTTAAGACTTGATTACCTGTAAAGACTCGTACACCAACCATTATCTTGTAAATTGAGTTTGTGTCTTTATATGCCCTTCTGTGAACACGGCTCCCACTCACCTGATGAAGGAGCAGTGCTCTGAAAGCTTGTGGTTTGTGCTACCAAATAAACCTTTTGGACTTTAACCTGTGTTGTGAGACTTCTTACAGTAATAATTGGAACAGCGCTAAAGGATAAGATTTTTTTAAAGGAAACAGAAATGCAGGAATTATTCAGAATGTCTCCAATGGAGTGGGAAACGAGAGTCAGCTTTTCAAGGCGATGCAAGTCATGTATCAGACAATGTGCACGCAATTAACCAATCAGATTGCAGAATGAGGAAAGCAACGTCTGAATCAGAAATGTCATCTACAACTCTGAACGTAATGTTCACTTTCACATTTAGAAATCGGAATAAGGAATGGTCAGAAATATACAAATAGGAGGAGAAATAATACAAAGCCTTCAAGAATAAACAAAATTTGAAAGATTGAATTTCCACGCTTCGAAAATATATTTTACGTGTCAAGTGGAACATCGATAATAATTGAATTCAGTACCCCATTCAAAATACTCACAATTTAATACCCAAATGTTCCGTTTTAATGGACATTTACTGGTAACAACCTGTCATAGACCCACAGAGCAGGCATACAGGCGCTTCCCAAAGTCTTCTAAATAGCGTCCATCAAAGTTAGTCCACGGGTATTTCGACCAGTATACATCTCCTACTTGCAGCAGGAATACTACTCTCTTCTTCAATACTCAAGGAAACTTGAGTGTGACGTGTGAAGTGCATTACCCGTGGAGTCAACAACCACAAATCAGACAATGACTCAACCTAATGGTGACCCCCATGTAACTGATCACTTGATGGAATCCTTGTCCTCTGTCCGTTTTACGAGATGAGAAGAGACCACCAGAAACCTGAAATTCATCTCCTCCAATCACAAATGCTGGCAGCTGCTACGACTCCGTGGAACAGCCCAGCGACCACCATGAACCCAAGCCGCCTATCTGTAAATGCCAACAAAGTAGACACCCATCTTCGCATGGGAAAGATGTCCCTGGAGAAAGAAGTGAAATAAGTACCAATGAAGACGGGGTGGAGAGCCTTTCGAAGGCAATAAAATTATAGATTATGCCCTGTTCTATTCACCGCAGTGCATTACGACAAACTGTTAAAGAAAACATAAAGCGCAGCACTCACAACATTTTTCCTGAGTATCTCGATAACCTTGACCCACGTGCCCGCTGCTGTTTAGCTCAGTTCCTCACAAGGTTTATCTGTGAAGAAAGGCTATGTCAATTCCCGTATAATGCCAAAGTATTGGGCCTCCAGAAATCAGACAATGACTCTAACTTGCCTTAAAGCTACCGATCAGCACATCTGTGTGTGCTGCAAGATCTGAGAGCTTCTCATCTTGCAGCCGATAGACAACATTTATTTTGTTAGTACCTTTAGTTACTTTATGTCGAACATAAACAGCCAATTCAAATTAAGTCCAATCATGGTCCCCATTGACGGAAAAATCAGATTCAAGCTGACAAGACAGGACTTTGCATCCAATCTTCGGCTCTATCAAGTAAGATCCAATCTGACAGGATGAGGCAAAGCATGCCACCCCTCGGCCGCCCCATCCACGGCCCCCTCCCCTCCCTCGGCTTGATCCAATGCTTCATTTTAGCCAAAAGGTCGAGATGGCTTTGGAACATTGTCTCAGGTAAAGCCTCGGTTTAATCACATTGGCTATCCTGATCCTTTACCCTAGGTTAGGCAAACGACGCTCGCAGACGTCAGCACACCCCAAGCGAAAGATGAATAAGATGGTTTGCGGCAGGGACGACGCAAATTCGACCAGTTCCTTGCCCTGACCAACTTCATTGAAACTGGCTTTGAAATTCGCATCAAAGTTCTCTTTACTGATCTCAATGCAGCGTACGATACACTGGCTCTTGTCAAAATCTCAAGTTTCCTCCCTCCATGGGTTACTGAAATATCAAAATATCTATGACAAGTTGCCTCCAACCCTGCCTCGGAAGTTTATCTATGCTGAGTATATCCTTTCTGCCTCTCAGGCTCGGAAATCTTTTAAACTAGGGATAACACGAAATAACTGTAAGATATGGCGCCTTCAGTCCAGCAGCAAGAAAACAGGCTCAAGCATATTCACATCCACAATGACAGTGCCAGGATAGGACTCAACATTTCCTTGAATGGCAACAGACCATATTATGAGCAATAGTCCGTTTATCCTATCCTTGCACTTGATCGAATGCTAACAGACAAAAAATATCTGAACACGGCAGCAGCAAAGATCAAAACGCAAAGCAACCTCCATGGGAAACGTTCTGCCTCTTCCTGGAGTATAGATGTGCAAACTTTATGATCCTCAACTGTTGACATCGTCTATTCAACTTCAGAGTCCCGTGCAGCAGTATGGTACAACTCACCCCACAGCAATCTTGTTGATAGCTCAACGCAACAAAGCTTATTATCTCGGGTACCCTCCAATCATTCAACTCTCCTGGAGCCCAGTCCCGAGCAACATCCCACCCCCTCACATGATATATCACATTCAGAAATGAAATCAGGATATTCTTTCCCCAAAGCCTGCAATGGGAATCTAGAATCTGCTTAGTTACAGGGTTATCGGTACTGCATCAGTTCACATTTTAAGACTGGTACAAGTAGTTCATGGTTAGTTAAATGTATTCAAAGGCAAGTGAGTTAAAAGAACGAACATAAGAACATAAGGAGTAGGAGCAGGAGTAGGCCATCTGGCCCCTCTTGCCTGCTCTGCCATTCAATAGGATCATGGCTGATCTTTTTGTGGACTCAGCTCCACTTACCTGCCCGCTCACTATAGCCCTTGATTCCTTTGCTATTCAAAGATTTATCTATCCTTGCCTTAAAAACATTCAATTAGGTGACCTCCACTGCTTCACTGGGCAGGGAATTCCACAGAATCACAATCCCTTTTGTGAAGAGGTTCCTCCTCAACTCAGTCCTAAATCCGCTCCCCCTTATTTTGAGGCCAAGCCCCCTAGTTCTAGTTTCACCTGCCGATGGAAACAACTTCCCTGTTCCCATCTTATCTATTCCCTTCATAACCTTATATGTTTTTATAATATCTCCCCTCATTCTTCTGAATTCCAATGAGTATAGTCCCAGTCTACTCAGTCTCTCCTCATAAGCCAACCCAAAGGATTGATTTATATTAATTTTTAGTGAATTCATAATTAATTTTTAAAAAAATTTAATTTCAAAAGCACCAATGAGGTGCTATTGAAATAAAGTCTCTGTTGCAATAGGATTAACTGTAGCCATTTGCGCATAATAAAACAACGTGACAACGACTAGATCGGTTTTCGGTGATATTTGATTTAGAGATATGTATTGACCGAGAGAGAAGACATTCATGCCTTGTTCTTCCTTGACATTGAAAGGGCAATTCAACCATTGCCCAATGTTAAAAATGTGCTTGAAATATATTTCGGAATGTGTAATTCATATGCTGCTCCGGATCCCAGGCGACCCTGAGAAAAGCCGTTCTGAAAACATAATCCCTGAATTCAAACAAAAGATACAAGATTAGAGCCATCTGCTTTTACCTGTGCATTTTGATAACTTTCTGCAATAGAATAGGTAAAACACCCTCGCCCCTCTCGCGACCCCCACGCCCTTATATCAACGACACGCATCTTTCCCAAGAAGTGGGTAATTTCAGTCTGGAAGCATGCATAGCATTTGAGGTTGTTTCTGTGCCGCTCCAGGTACGCGCTTCTTTGCTTTCCCTTTCCACTTTTCAGTCTGGACTGACGATTCGATCAAATATGACCTTCGTATAATGTACATGCTGTGAATTTAACAGCAAGTGTTTGATCTGCTTTTTGTTTGTTTGATTTATTAGGAGCTGGCCCATTATCGAAATGTAAAGGTAAACTACGCATCATTCTGATTCATAGATTATTGCATATGTAGAATTGCCTCTCGGTGATGCCAGCGATGAATACAATCATCTTGGTTTAGGATTGGATTAGTTGGATCAAGGTCAGTTCAAAAAGCCCACCACATCTCAAGTTTGAGACTGTGACATTCTACCGAGCTTAACTGAAGATTCACAAAATTGTATTTGATTAGTTAACCGGCAGCTAGCAGCTAAGCTGTTCAAATTCTCTCAAACATATTTACTCAGGAGAATCTCATTACAGTGCACCATTAGAGGCAGTAAATAGGGCAGCATGGTGGCACAAAGTTTAGTACTACTGTCTCACAGCGCCAGGGACCCTGGTTCGATTCCCGGCTTGGGTCACTGTCTGTGTGGAGTCTGCACGTTCTCCCCGTGTCTGCTTGTGTTTCCTTCGGGTGCTCCGCTTTCCTCCCACAATCTGAAAGACGTACTGGTTAGGTTCATTGACGTGAACAGGCGCCGGAGTGTGGCGCCTAGAGGAATTTGTGTGAGCAGAGGCCAGGAATCGAACCGGGTCCCTGGTGCTTCCTCCCACAGTAACTTCATTGCAGTAAGCCTTACTTGTGACTAATAAATAAACTAAATAATCTAATACAGATGACGAGTCGTTTTAAGCGACTTGAAATCAGGTCTCTCATGAATGGAGGACTCGAAGTTTATTTTAGATGTTTATATCTTGTGATAACACAATTTTCTGAAGTGGTTGGAATGCTTTACAACAAGAAAATAACGTGGAATATGAATAGAAAACTTTGGAAATAGACAACAATTCAGGCCATACTGGTGGCGAGAGAAAAAGTTAACGTCCGTACCGATAAATCACAACACGGAATCAGTTAGCAATAGCTATTGAGAAAATGAAGAAAGGGGATGGGAAAAGAAACAAAAGATGAGATTTGTGATTAGCCGATGGGAAGGACAGAATAAAGGACAAATATTGATTGGAGTAAGACCAAGAGGATGTATAAGGGGTCAAAACAAAATATACTTAGAAAAGCCGAGAATGGGTAAAGATTTGTCGGCTGAACACAACGTAACTGACAAAACAACGAGAGAGAGGTAGGGATTAAAGTGAAAAAATGAAGTTGTGCGCATTGACATTAAGAGCTGTACCTGGATCTGCATACAAAGTATTTTAAAATGCAAAGCTATGGGCGAGGTGCTGGAAAATTAGATTAAAATGAGTGGCCAATATTTTTTTCCTGCTGGTGCAGACACTTATTGACCGCTTTCTGCGCCATAGCTTTACCATACTTCTATGGTTCTTCATAGTTTTGCTGTGACAATGTCTAAGAAATGTCTTTGTGTTGTTTTCAAATACCTTTCTAACATCATGTATTTATTTTTCAGAATGTAAACAACTTCTGCAAAGAACCAGTAAGTCACACAACAATGTTTGCCGATTTTACTTTTGCCGCAGGACGTGAACGCACTGGAGGGTGTGCAGAGGAGAATTACCAGGATGCTGCCTGGGATGGAACATTTAAGTTGTGATAGGCTTGTGTTGTTTTCGCTGGAGCGGAGAAGACTGAGGCGCGACCTGACTGAGGTGTTCAAGATTATGAGGGACATGGACAGGGTGGATAGGGAGCAGTTGTTCCCCGTAGTTGATGGGTCAGTTAAGAGGGGACTCAAGTTAAAAGTGAGAGATGGGAGGTTTAGGGAGGATTTGACGAAAAACCTTTCTACTCAGAAGGTGGTGACGGTCTGGAATGCTCTGCCTGGGAGGGTAGTGGAGCCGGGATGCCTCACATCCTTAAAAAGTACCTGGATGAGTAGTTGGCGCGCCATAATATTCAAGGCTATGGGCCAAGTGCCGGCAAGTGGGGTTAGGTGAGCAGGTCAGGGCATTCCATGCGTCGGTGCAGACTCTATGGGCCAAAGGGCCTTTTCTGCACTGTAGTATTTTGTGATTCTATACATTTGACTTTCATTAATTTTGAAATGCGAGTAAAGGAATTGCAACACAGCAAGCTACTAAAATCAATAGTGCAGGGTGAAGCATTTTGATCAAATACACTAATCTCGATTCAGAAAAAGACTGTTTGAAGGGAAGTCATCAGAGAGTTCGAAATTTTGGATGTTAGCATTAGTGAACTCATGTTTATGAGTTGAGTTTCCAATTAAGCACTCGGTTAAGAGGGCAAAGCAATCCATTCAGGGGCTCCAAAAACAGGTTCAAAGTGTTCCTCTTCTACGATGTTGTGTGAGTAAAGGAAAATATGCAGAGCTGCCACGTTTACTTACTCAGGTGTTTTCCAGATAGCCTAATTGTTTCTGGCGTCAAAAAAAAACTATACACCAGGCACTGTCATAGTAAATTACCTAAATATTACTTATTAAACGATCAAACAGCGGTTTTATGTTCTGATAGTGTGAGCTGAGAATAATAATAGATGTTTGGCAAATGCGAGGCAAAGTGATGTGCAAGTAAAGTTAATTCATTTGTGTTTGCTCTCTGATGGCTAATATCACATTAATGCAAGTGGAAAATTCAAAGAGACGTTTACTGCCAGCAGTTTATTTCTGCTTCAAACAATGACACTGACCGATATGTTTCTAGCATTATTCACTGAGAAAGAAATACACTGTCTAAGACAACACTCGTCGTATAGATACACTGTCTAAGACAACACCCGTCGTATAGATAACCAAATATGAAGGAGATTGAATTGGAGGAGCGAGCATAATTTAGAACACCAGCCAAGGGATTCTGAACAAATATTGTTTCAGATGTGATTTCAAACAGACATGATGAAAAGACCATAAGGCGTAAGAGCAGAGCCATTCGGCCCATTAAGACTATTTGGCAATTCGATTAGATCATAAGTGTTCTGATGAACCTAAACTCCACTTTCCCACCTCACCCCCAAAATCCTTGATTGCCTTGCGGATTAAAAGCCCTCTGCTGTAGAGAATTCCGCAGATGGCTATCGTCTGAGAAAAGAGGTCCTTCCTATCTCAGGTATCAATGTGCGAACCCTTAATTCTGAGATTATGCCCCCTGATCCCCGACTCTGCCACAAGGTGAAATAATCTCTCAACGTATACCTAGCCAAGGCCCCCGAGAGGCGATGGCCTAGTGATATTACCGCTAGACTATTAATCCAGAAACTCAGCTAATATTTTGGTGACCCGGGTTCGAATCCTATCACGGCAATTGGTGAAATTTGAATTCAATAAAAAAAATCTGGAATTAAGAATCTACTGATGAGCATGAATGAAACCATTGTCGATTGTTGGAAAAAGCAATGTGGTTCATTAATGTCCTGTAGGAAAGGAAATCTGTCCTGCTTAGCTGGTCTGGCCTACATGTGATGCGAGAGCCACAGCAGTAAGATTGATTCTCAACTGCCCTTCAAGGGCACCTAGGGATGGGCAATAAAGTTTGGCCAGCCAGCGATGCCCATGTTCCACGAATGAATATAGAAAAGAATCCCAGATGTCTCAAAACATTTGCCTCTCATTCTCCTAAACCCCAATGTGAATACGTCCAACCTCGCATGATGAGAAAATCTCCATTCCTAAGATTAACCGAGTGAACATTCTCTGAATAACATAAAGTGCATTAAGTGTAAATAAAGTTTATATATTTCCTTAGATAAGGGGATGAAAACAGCATTCCATATGTGGTCTAACTGGTGCCTTCTATAGTTGGCTGCTTCTGTTTCGCTCCCCTGTTTAATTGATTTAATTTAATTTTTATTTGCAGTGCTCCAATCCTCTGAGACTTCTCAGAGATTAAAGATTCATGGAAGATTACTACCAGTGAATCCACTATATTTGCAACAGCTTCGCTGAATGCCCTATTATGCAACCCACAATGTCCAGGGGATCGATCAACATTTAGCCGTATTAGTTTGCCTCGTACTTTTTCTCAATTTTTTCAAGGTAATGCTCATTTATTAGTCACAAGTAAGGTTTATGTTAACACTACAATGAAGTTACTGTGAAATTCCCCTAGTCATCACACTCCGAAGCCTGTTTGGGTCAATGTACCTAACCAGCACGTCTTTCAGGCTGTGGGAGGAAACCGGGGCATCGGGAGGAAACCCACGCAGACACAGGGAGAACGTGCAAACTCCACACAGACAGTGACACAAGCTGGGAATCGAACCCGTGTCCCTCGTGCTGTGCAGTCTCCCTCAAAGGACCGAAGCTCACTTTGGTCCCTTTTCCTATTCATATATTTCAAGAACCACTTGCTGTTCGTTTTTGTATTGCTGGTTTTAACCTCATAGTTTATTCCTCCCTCTTTATATTATTTTGTTTGGCTTTGTTTTGTTTTTCAAATCTGTTCACGTCCTCTGGCTTGCTACTAATCATTGTGAAATTGTATAAATTAGTTTACTCGCATCCTCAGTTTCCTTGGTTTACCAAGGTTGAAGTAGGAGTTTTTCAGAGACCTGCGTATTTTGCTGACTTCAGGTCGGAGATTTTTCCTTATTAATACAGCTCAGCAATAACAAAGAACTCGCCAGAGACAGTAATTCTGATTTGTGGATGCACTTTATTGCCCAGGCTTGGTTCCACCATGGAGGGAGAACATTTTGAGACAGCTCAAATTACTCTAATTATATTATCAACATGTTCTGCAATTCTACGTTTTCAGAAATCATCTGCTCACCTACTCTGTCCATCTTAATAGGATGGTTCAATCATGCTAAAATGGATTATTTACCTTGGCCTATTACATCCTAATCTCTGGCAACATGCAAATTCATTTGTCCATAGATTCTGGAAACTCGCGCCCACTTGTCTCTTACACTGTCTCTCAATTACTTAGGTCATATCGTTCAAACACTATCATTCTCACTGTCTGCCCAGCATTTCTTATCAGTAGAAATTGAATTGCACCATTCATGTCAGTGTCTTGGAAATTGTAACTGAGACTATTAAAAACTATGCTCGGTGGCTGTATTGTTCTTAAAGAATGTCGTTCATCTGTATTGTTCTTAAAGAATGTGGCAGCCTGTTTTTGCAAAGGCGTACAGAATATTTCAAAACTACATATTTAAACTTTCTAGCAGTGGTTTTATGTGTTTCTATGCAACTGTACCTCGGTATTTTCAGGCATTTTATACTTTTCTGTACAGTATTTATTTCTAAATTCGTCTACACTGATTTATTATTCTTTCAGTAGCAGGTTTTCCTAATTTCCTGTGACAGTTGATTTATCCCCTTCCGAGAATTCCCTTCCTCACTGGAGTATGTCCTCTTTGTGAGTCATGAAATATTTTCATAAACGTCTGCCATTGCTGATCCTCGTCTTATCTACTAAAGTATTTTTCCCAGTCTTCCCAAGCCACCTCTACTCTCATCCATTTGTAATCACCCTTCTTTAAGTTGTGCATACTTGGTTTTCACCCAGGTTCATCACCATCAAAGTGAATGCTAAATTCGACCATGATATGGTCACTGTTACCCAGGAGATCTATTACTCTGACTTTGTTGATTAAAATTGCCTCATTACACATTCATGATCCAAAAAAGCCTGTTTCCTGTCTGGATCACGGCATCTTAATTTAGGAAACTGTTCCCATTACATGCTATTGAATCATCAGCACGGTTACCTCTGCCAACATGATTTTCGCAATCCACATGAAGAATAAATTCACCCAAGATTAATGCACCAACTTTTTACATGCCGCCGTTACCTCCAAATTTATTCTCCATCCTACGATGTAGCCATGGTTATAGACTACTCCCACCAGATGGGTCCTTCACTGGTTATTTCTGAACAGCGACCAGATGAATTCTTCCAATCCATGGTCATTTGTTGCTATCATACTTATTCCATCTTGTACCAACAAGAATGCGTGGCACCAACATGTGCCATGCATTCTTTCAGCCTGTTCTCACAAAAAGTCACATTGCCCTGAATATCTAGTTCGAAACTTTGATCAACTTGTACACACATCAAGATAAGAGCATACTCATTAACCTGAACCTGTGTCGTTAATTAATTTAATTTGTGCCAAATACTATGTGCATTTAAGAAAAACACCATTTTTATCGCCTTTCTTTCCCGTCTTTTTCTACTTTGGTTCTAGTAATGTTGTGGTTTATTGTTTTGTACACTCTGTCCCTTCATTTGGCACTCTGGAAATCATTATGTGAACTTCCAATACTGCCATAGTCTTTGATGTGGAGATGCCGTCGTTGGACTGGGGTGGGCACATTTAGAAGTCTCACAACACCAGGTCCAAATCCAACAGGTTTATTTGGAGTCCCGAGTTTTCGGAGCGCTGCTCCTTCATCAGGAAGTGAAGCTGTAGCTTTCACAAAGACGGCATATATAGGCAAAGACTGAATTGCAAGATAATGGTTGGAATGCAAGTCTTTTCAGGTAATCAAGTCCTTACAAGTACAGACAATGCAAGTGGAGAGAAGGATAATCACAGGTTAAAGAGGTGTGAATTGTCTCAAATCAGGACAGTTAGTAGGATTTTGCAAGCGCAGGCCAACTGGTGGGGGTTACACATAGTATGACATGAACCCACGATCCAAGTTGAGGCCAGCCTCATGCACGCAGAACTTGGCTATCAGTTTCTGCACGGCATTTCTGCATTCTTGTGTGTCTTGAAACCCACCTTGGAGGCCGCTTACCCGAAGATCGGAGGCTGAATGCCCTTGACTGCTGAAGTGCTCCCCAACTGGAAGGGAACACTCGTGCCTGGCGATTGTTGCGCAGTGTCTGTTTATCCATTTTAGTAGCATCTGCATGGTTTCGCCAATGCACCACGCCTCGGGACATCATTTCCTGCAGCGCATGTGATAGACAATGTTGGCCGAGTCGCATGAGTAAGTACCATGACCTAGTGGGTGATGTTCTCACATGTGATCGTGGTACCCATGTCGATGACCTGTCACATCTTGCAGCGGTTGCCGTGGCTGGGTTGTGCGATGCCGTGGTCGCTGTTCTCCTGAAGGCTGCGAACAATGGTCTTTTTGAGGTTGTGCGGTTGTTTGAAGGCAAGTAGTGGCGGCGGGGGTGGGGGGGGGCGGGGGGGCGGGGGGGGCGGGGGGAACGGCCTGGGCGAGAGGTTCATCTTCAGCAATGACATGTTGAAGGCTCTGAAGAAGATGTCGTTTCTCCGCTCCGGGAAATACTGGATGACGAAGGGTACTCTGTCCGTTATGTCCCATGTTTGTCTTCTGAGGAGATCAGTGCAGTTCCTTGCTGCGGTGCAACAGAACTGCTGATCGATGAGTCGAGCGTCATATCCCGTTCTTACTAGGGCGTCTTTTAGTGTCTGTAGATGTCTGTTGCGTATCTCTTCGTCTGAACAGATCCTGTGTTTATGGGGGGTTTGTCTGTAGGGGATGGCTTCTTTAACGTGTTTATGGTGGAAGCTGGAGAAGTGGAGAATCGTGAGGTTATCAGTGGGCGTGCGGTAGAGGGAAGTGCTGAGGTGACTTCCTTGATGGAGATGCATGTGTCCAAGAATGCAACCGATTCTGGAGAGTAATCACAGCGAGTCTGCTTGTGGGATGGAACTTGTTGATGTCATCATGTAGTCCTTTCAGTGATTCTTCACTGTGAGTCCAAAGGAAGAAAATGTAAAATGTAATTGATTTCTCTTGTGTATAGCGTTGGTTGAAGATCCTGTGTGGTGACGTGGTCTTGTTCGAACATATGCATGAAGGTGTTGGCGCATTGAGTTGCTCGTGTGGTCCCCATGGCTGTTCTAATTGTTTGGATGGAGAACTGGTTGTCGAATGAGAAGACGTTGTTGTTCAGGATGAACCAGATGAGATGTAGAATTGTGCCTGGAGATTGTCAGTTGTCGGTGTTGAGTATTAAAACTGTTGCAGCAATGCCGTTGTCTTGGGAGATGCTGGTGTAGAGAGCCAAGGCACCCATTGTGACGAGGAATGTTCCTGGTTCAACTGGTCCATGGGTGCTGAGTTTCTGTAAATGTCCGGAGTGTCAGGGCGGAAGCTGAGGGTTCCTTTGTACGATGGGTTTCAGATGCCCTCGACGTAGCCAGAGAGGTTCTCACATTGGGTCCCATTGACTGATACGAAGGGACCCCCGAATGTATTGGCCTTGTGTATATCTGGAAAGAAGTAGAGATCTCCAACGCGGGGAGTACGTCGGATAAGAGCACGTGTGGTGCTCTGAAGGTCTGGATTAAAGGTCTTAATTTGTGTGTTGAGTTGGCTGGTGTGTTCTTTAATCGCATCTACAGGTAACAGTCTGTAAGTTTGCCAGTTGTTCTGTTGTTGGTACACGCCTTTGCAGTAATCCATTCTGTTCAGTTTGACAGTGGACCCTGCTTTGTCTGAAAAGTTGTGCTTGGTCTTGAGAGCGCGGATGGCACTGTGTTGTGTTTGGGTGACGTTCGGGGCTCTCTTGTGAGTGTGGCTGATGAATCTGGCATTGAGGCCAACAGCGAACCCAATGACACAACCAACGAACTGGAACAGGCGACAGAGAGATCCACAGTGCAGCAACCTAACAGGAAAGAGTCAAATTGCACCCCTCCGTAAGGCCACTGCCCTAGACTCGACATGTATGCTCAAGCTGTCAGGAGATGTGTCAATGCCAGATTCATCAACAGCACTCACAAAGCAGCCCTGAACGGATAAGCCCTCCGCATGCATAGGATCTGCTCAGACCAGGAGGAATGAAACAGACATCTACAGACTCTAAAATACACCCTTGTAAGAACGGGACATCACGCCCGAATCATCGATCGATAGTCCGACGTGCCAAAGCGAAAAAGCGCACCGACCTCCTCGGAAGACCATCAGGGGACATGACTGACAGATTACCTTTCATCGCCCAGTATGTCCCCAGAGGGGAGAAACCACGACATCGTCTTCGGTGCCTTCAACATGTCATTAACAAAAACGAATATCTCCCCAAGGCAATCCCCAAACCCCCACTACCTGCCTTCAAACCTGCTAGGGCACACTCAAACCCTCACTACCTGCCTTCAAACCTGCCGGGACACACTCAAGCCCCCACTACCTGCCTTCTACCTGCCGGGACACACTCAAACCCCCACTACCTGCCTTCTACCTGCCGGGACACACTCAAACAGAACATTCTTCACAGCAAACTACACAGCCTTTAGGAGAACAGCGACCACTACACCACACAACCCTGCCACGGCAAGCTCTGCAAGATATGCCGGATCATCGACATGGATTCCACCATCACACGTGAGAACACTACCCACCAGGTACAGCGTACATACTCATGCGACTCGGCCAAAGTTTTCTACTTCATGCACTGCAAGAAAGGATGTTCCAAGGAGTAGTGCATCGGTGAGATCATTCAGACGCTATGACAACAGATGAATGGACACCGTGCGACAATCGCCAGGCAGGAGTGTTCCCTTCCAGTTGGGGAGGGCTTCAGCAGTCAAGGGCATTCAGCCTCCGATCTTCGGGTAAGCATCCTCCAAGGTGGCCTTCAAGACACACAACAACGCAGAATCGCTGAGCAGAAACTAATAGCCAAGTTCCGCATACTACGTGTAATCCCAATATTTGGCCTGGGCTTCCAAAATCCACTAATTGAGACAATTCACACTTCTTTAACCTGTGATTATCCCTCTCTCCACTCGCATTGTCTGTACTTGTGAGCACTTGATTAGCTTAAACGACTTGCATTCCAACCATTACCTTGCAATTGAGCCTTTGTCTGTATATGCCGTGTTTGTGAAACCTACCTCCCCACTCACCTGATGAAGGAGCAGCGCTTCGAAACATTGTGATTCCAAATAAACCTGTTGGAATTTAACCTGGTGATGTGAGACTTCTTACTGTGCCATATCCTTTCACATTGAAAGCACGTGCCCTCTCTCCAGAACCACCACCCCCCCCCCCCCTCCTATTTACTTTAAGGTCTTCTCTACTTACCAGTTACACTGTTTGCAAGAACACTGGTCTCAGCACGGTTCGATGTAGACCATCCCAGCGAGAGAGCCCCCACTTTCCCAGTGCTGTTGCCAATGCCCCACACACAAAAACCCACATCTCCCACAGCAGTCTTTCAGCCACGTATTCAGCTCCCAATTTTGCATGCGTAATGCCAATATGTACGCGACTCAGGTACCAATCAGGAGATTAAAACTTCAGTGGTTCCGTTGTTTAATTTATTATCTAACGGCTCAAACTATCTATGCAGGACATTAAAGCTTACTGAATTGAAGTCACTGTTCCCGAACTGTTCCCCTACTGAAACACTGACCACCTGGCCTGGCTCATTCCACAGTACCAGGCCCAGTACGGCCCCTTCGCGAGTTGGACTATCTACATACTGGTTCAAGAAGCCCTCCAGGATGCTCCTTACAAACTCTGCTGCATCCAAACATCTTACACTTAGTGAGTCCCAGTCAATGTAGGGGAAGTTAAAATCACCCACGACAACAACCCTCCTACTTTTACACCTTGCCAAAATCTGCCTACATATCTGTTCCTCTATCTCCCGCTGGCTGTTGGGAGGCCCGCAACATTTTGACTACACCCTTCCTCTTCACGAACTCTACCTATATTGCCTCGCTGTATGAGCCTTCCAAGGTAGTCCTCCCGCTGTGCAGCTGTGACATTTTTCTTAACCAGTAGTACAACTCCCCCGTACCTTTTACATCCCCTCAATCCCGACTGAAACATTTGTATCCTGGAACGTTAAGCTGCCAATCCTGCCCTTCCTTCAAACAAGTCTCTTTAATGGCAACAGCATCATAGTTCCAAGTACTAATTCAAGCTCTAATTTAATCTGCTTTACCTGCTACACTTCTCGCATTGAAACAAATGCTCTTCAGTACACAAGACCCTCTTTGAGCAGCAACGACACCATGCATGCACTTCATGTGGGGCTTACTGGCCCGACTCTCGAATTTCCTTTCAGTTAATTCACATTTGCTTCGGCTTCCACCCCCTTACCAAACTAGCTTAAATCCTCCTGCGTGACACTAGCAAATTTCCCGGCCAAATTATTTATGCCCCTTCAGTTAATATGCAACCTGTCCTTCTTGTAGAGGACCCACCTGCCCCGGAAGGGATCCCAATGGTCCAGATATGTGAAACCCTCTATCCTACACCAGCTGTGTAGCCACGTATTGCGCTGGACTATATTCATATTTCTAGACTCACTGGCACGTGGCACAGAGAGTAATCCTGAGATTACAACGATAGGGGGTCCTGCTTTTTAACTTTCTACCTAACTCCCTAAACTGCTGTTGCAGGATCTCGTCATTGTTCTGACCTATGTTGTTACCAATAGGTAACACGATGACTTGCTGTTCACCCTCTCCCTTCAGAATGTTTTCTGCCCGTTCAGAGAAATCCTGGATCTTAGCACGACAGAGGCATCATTCCATCGTGGAGTCTCTTTCACGTCCACAGAAGCGCGTATCTGTATCCCTAACTATTGAGTGCCCTACAAATATTGCTCTAGTGCAGTTTGTCCCTCTCTGTTTAACAACAGAGCCATCCGTGGTGCCACTACTCTGGTTGCTGCTGCTGTCATCCCCTGATAAGACATCCCCCCCAACATTATACTTGTTAGATAGGGGGATGGCCACAGGAGATTCCTGAATTCACTGCCTACCCCATCCAACGGTCACCCATCTATCTGTCTGCATCTTGGGTGTCATCACATCATTAATACTCCTGTCTATGACGCTTTCCGCCACCTTCATGTTCCGAAGTGCATCCAACTGCTGCTGAAACCTACCCATGTGGTCTGTGAGGAGCTGCAATTGGGTCCACATCCTGCAGATGTAGTCGCCCAAGACACTGGAAGCGTCACGGTCTCCCACTTCTCACAACTGCAGCACTTAGCCCCACTGAGGAACATTTCTATCATCAATTAAATTATGTAAGAAAATTAATTAAAACTCTTACCTTCACTTGACGCTGCCAATACCCGAGGTACGTCTTCATTTCATTTACCTTCCCAGGATGCTTTCTGGATCTGTCCATACAGCTAAACAGTCACAAAGCAAGACGAAAGTAAACAAAAGAAAAACGGAAAAAGCACCTCCTCCCACGCTGCATCGAATTACCACACTACTCCAAATTACCAAGTTTCAATCCCACTCTGGCTTCCACACTCAGGCTGTCTCCCACTTCATGTGCACAAAGCTTAATGAGAGTGCGCTTATGCACCTCCAGATCAGCTGGATTGAGATGACTCACACACCAGTTACGCTTCAAACAGAAGAATGCAATTTACACCTTTTGCCTCTTATCAGTCTTCAGGTGATTGATAGATAACTACCGGTCAGCTATTAGGGTGTGAGCATCTCATTTTTATCAACTAACCAGACCACTAAACTCATAACTGAAAAAACTGAAAAATTAAATTTACCACTTCCCTCTTTAATTACCACAATGCTGCAAATTACCAAATTTCAAACCCAATCTGTCTGCCTCACTTAGGCTTCTCCCCCTTCACGTGCACAAAGCTTACTGAGAGTATTCTTATGACTCTCTCTTATTTCGAGTTCAGCTGGGCTAAGATGACTCACACACCAGTTAGGCTTCAAACAGAAGAATGCAATTTACACCTTTTACCTCTAATCAGGCTTTAGGTGATTGGCAGATAACTGCCATTCAGCTATTTGGGTGGGGTCGCTCATTATTTACCAACTAACTATACCACTACACTTATTACTGAAAAAAAACAGGAAAACTAGGCTTATCACCTAACTCTTTATTTACCGCATTGCTCCAAATTACCACATTCCAATCCCACTCTGAGTGCCTCACTCAGGCTCTCTCCCACTTTGCATGCGCAAAGCGTACTCAGCCATGTGATCAACCCCTGAAACTAAGTGCCCAGTTCATTCCCTCCCGCGCTGATGTGTCACAGTGTCATAAACTCGGCCCTACATGACTCTGAGCCGCATCTCCTCAAGTGTTTGTTGCAGACGTGATTGGCCTGGTTCATAATGTCACTCCGGCACTCGACACACAGCAGCCTTGACAAATTACTTTTTTAACATAGATATCTATTAATGTAAGGTGTGCACGCAGCTTCACTGGCTTGGCTAGCATTTATTGCACATCCCTAACTGCCCCCATTTCAGAGGGCTTGAGAGTCAGCGCCATTGCTCTGGATCTGGAGGCCAGTCCAAGTAAGATTGCAGATTCCCCTTGCTAAAGGACAGTCGTGAACCAAATGGGTTTTGACAGCAATAGTTTCATGGATTTCATTTTTAAATTCTAGATTTTTTAAATTTAATTCAAATTTCATCATCTGAATCCGAATCCCCAGGTCTTCCCCGGTTTCCGAGTTACCAGTCCAGTGACAATACCACTACGTCACTTCTTCCCCATCTGATAATAAGTATTTAAACTAGACCTAACGTGCGAGTCGGGAACTCCTGAGGATCGAAGAGAACGGAGGTAGAGCAACGATTTTCTTTAGCTCCCCCGATAGGCATAATTCCTGTACCACTCTCTCAGTTGTCCGACAGGTATGCTAGATTAAAATTGCAGGTCTGAAATCATAAGCCTTGGTCGCAGGCGCACAGGCAACAACATAGGCACATTGAAGTGGCTGCTTTCGTTATGTATGGCAAAGGATCTCTCATCAAAAGTGATCATAGGAAGAGATGTGGAAACCCCCATGACTTAGGAACTGTGAGCCCACTGGATGAAAATCAGAGGAGAATGAAAGGAGGAAAAGGAATGGTGTCCCAAATAAAACTCAGCTCACACTATCCTAGCATAACAGAATTGCTTCAGGGATGGGGGAAAGGATGGTGAAATTAGTTGCTTTGGATTAAATATTCTCATATAATAGACATGAGGATTTCAAAGGGGGCATAACCTCAGAGTAAGGGTCTCCATTGAAGATAGATATGGGGAGTATTTTCAGTGTGTGGTGAATCAAGCGAATCCTTTTTGGAAGAGGGGGGTAGAGGCGGAATCATCAAGTGTCTTCAAGGCTGAGATGGAAAGATTTTTAGTCTGTAAGGTAATCAAGTTATAAAGTGACAGGGTGGGAAAGTGAATTTGAGGATTATCATATCAATCACTCTCATGGAGTAGCAGAGCAGACTCGTTGGGCCGGATTGGCCTACTTCTGCACCTGGTCTTATGGTCTGTGTTCTTACGTCGGGTTTAGGAGTTCCATATTACTTCCTCTTGGAATCGCGATGATTACGATGACAGCCTGCCATCTAATTAAACTATGCCCGATTTTTTAGCATTTTGTTAGTCTATCCCGATTTAGACTAATACAATTGTCACCAATGTTCAAGTAAGACATTGATATGGAGGCAAGGAGGGATGCACAGTTAATCAATCAGCTTTGTTGATGTTAAAAGTATGGATCACTCTTATTGATTAAGATTGCTGAAGGTCATACAAATATATCAGTTTACCGAACAGAAATTTTAATCGTCCAAATGTCATTTACCTTGCAGTGAGACAGCTCTTGGAAAAAACAGCAGGTAAATGATCTTGGCGTCCGACCACATAAACTAAAGAGTACACGTTGGCTGGTTGGAGAATATCTACTTGCAGCTATTTCCTCGAATACTAGCCTCAGTAGCTTAGAATCCCTACAGTTCAGAAAGAGGCCATTCAGCCCGGAGAGCCTGCAACAACAGCAATCTCACCCAGGCCCTATCCCCGTAAAACCGACCCTGTTATTTACCCTGCTAATTCCCCTGACACTGAGGGGCAACTTAGGATGTCCAATCAACCTAACCCGTACATCTTTAGACTGCAGGAGGAAACCGGAGCACCCGGAGGAAATCCATACAGACACGGGGAGAACATGCAAACTCCACACAGTCACCAGGGACCGGAAGTGAACTCACGTCTCTGGAGCTGTGGGACAGCAGTGCTAACCACCGTGCCACCATGCCGTCCAATATCATCATTTTCTGAGTAAAAACAGCATGCCCCTTACGTGCCACTTTTTAACACAAACATTTCTCCTATAATTAAAGTTGCATCGACGTTTTCCACTTTTCAAGTTCTTCCCAATCTCACCGAATCCATATAAACGTACTTTTTTCATTCAGACATGGATTGTGAGCATCGCTCAAAGCTCAATATTTATCGTCCATCATTCATTGATATTGAGAATGTGAAATGGACCTCTTTCCTGAAAAGTTGCAGTTCATGCAGTGCAACTGACCCGTCAGCGCAGTCAGGTAAAGAATTCCAGTATGTTGACCAGTAACAGTGAAGGAAAGGTGATATATTTCCAAGCCAGGATAAGGTGTGATTTAGAGGGGAACTGGTCGAGTTCCCAATCTTCTCATGCCCGAGATAGTACAATGCAAGTGGAAGGATTGGAATGCCCTGCCGCGGGAGACCAGGGCAGCGTATCTTGTATATTGTGCACACTGCTACATCAATGCGCTGACGGCAGAGGGGGTTGCTTAGCTGAACATGCGGTCTGCTCTTTCTGTTGGGGTGGACTTTCTTGAACCCTGTTGAAGTGGAACTCACTCAAATAGGTGCAGAGTATACGGTTATAATCCTGATTTGTGCATTGGAGATGGGTGGAGAAATTTAGCATTCAGTTACTCGTCTGGCAATTCCAAACGTCTGAACTTGTTTTTATAGCCACAGTATTTATATCGATGGTTCAGCTAGGTTCCACTCAAGACGCTGACGTCAGTTCAGTCAACAACGGTAATGCCTTTGGCTATTTAAGGGGGCTCCGTAATTCTACCGTAATGCAGATAAATTTGTTCATTGCCGTGGCGTATGATTTATTTACCAATCACTTGTCGAAACTGGAATATTGCCCACGTCTTGCTACATGTGAACACAGGCTGCTTCAGTACCTGAGAAGTTGTCAATACTAGAGCATACAGGGCAATCATCAGTGAAGCTGTTCTGTGGCCTTATGTTTTGGTAAAAGCGTCATAGTTAAGTGAATTTAAAATGCTTGCTCTCACAAATTACTTTTATGTACTGCCCTTTATTCAACATTTTCTGAACCTGTTAATGGCCATCCATCTGAAAATCGTGCACTGCACAGTTCAATTTTGTGGTTCTACTTGCTTTATACCTTCAGCAAATTGACAAACTTAATTCATGTTCCATATACAAGTGACTAATGCATATCAGAAACCGCGTGAGGGAATGAGGAGGGGTTGGTGAAGGAAATGGCGGGAAGTGAAATGGAAATTTGACAAGCAAAAGAGGTAACATCGCATTGCTTACCTTTTATAAGCTTAACTCTATTTATTTCTATTTTAGTCAATTTGCAATTCGTTACAAATGAATACTTTAAAATGATTCTGAAGCACATTTGTTCAATCTGCAACTCCACTTTGTCTTGCCGAGCTTGTTAATTATTAAGGTAGACTTTAGAATGCAAATCTTGCTGCATAGTTCCTAATTACAGGGGACGATTTACATAGTTTGGGCAACGACAAATCACTGACCCAAATTTCAAGAAGGGAACGCTCAAAATGAAGTGTTGACTTTCTGATACTGAATTTGTTTTACAGAAATCCATGCACTACGAGGAAAAGATGCTGGCACAGGTTGATAAAAGATTGTGCTTTTGCTTTTCATTCCAAGATACGTGGTGCTTGCATTGGTCATTTATTTGTGCGCAATTCTTCACATTTTTGCTCATGTATCATGTTAATATTTTTGATCTTCTTTACTTATTTGCACAGTAATATGCTGGGTTGCAGTAATGATTTCGAGAATCAAACTCCAGGGGAAAATATTTCCTCGTGTAGTTGGAATCGTTGTCAGGAAAATTGTTTTCGAACTGCTGTGCTGAACAGCATTGATGCCAAAGATATTCTAAATATCTCAAGAGTGCATAGCACATTCTTTCTTAGACTTCCAGATCTGAAGATCTTCCCTTATTGCATGTTGAAGTATCTCTTTGCCCACTCACAAGTATGGCTACCAAAATCAGGAAATACGTGTCAACAAGGAACAATCGAAATGGTGCATCAATATACCACCAATGACAAGTCAATAGAAATACGCACAAAGCAAAATCAGTTCAAGTCACTCTTTCCTCCTAATTTTAATTCTTTCTTTCTTTCTGTCTTTCTTGCTGCCTTTTTTTTTCTTACTTTCTTCCTTTATTTATTTATTTTTTCCTTTTTTTCTTCCTTTCTGTCTTTCTTCCTGTCTTTCTTTCCTTCTCCCGTCCTCACTCACCCCCTCCCATCCCTCCCTTCTTTCTTTCTTTCTTTCTTTCTTTCTTTCTTTCTTTCTTTCTTTCTTTCTTTCTTTCTTTCTTTCTTTCTTTCTTTCTTTCTTTCTTTCTTTCTTTCTTTCTTTCTTTTTTTCTTCCTCTCTTCCTTCCTTCCTTTCTTTCTTTCTTTCTTTCCTTTCTTTCTGTCTTTCTGCCTTTCTGCCTTTCTGTCTTTCTGCCTTTCTGTCTGCCTTTCTTTCTTTCCTTCTCCCGCCCTCCCCCTCCCCCATCCCCCACCCTCCCCCCCCCCACCCACCCTCCCTCCGTCCTTTCTTTCCTTTCTTTCTGTCTTTCCTTTCTTTCTGTCTTTCTTTCTTTCCTCCCGCCCTCCCCCTCCCCCATCCCCCATCCCCTGTCCCCACCCACCCTCTCTCCGTTCTTTCTTTCCTTTCTTTCTCTCATTCTTTCTTTCTGTCTTTCTTTTCTTTCTTTCTCTATTTCTGTCTCTCTCTCTTTCTGTCTTTCTTTCTTTCTATCTTTCTTTCTTTATTTCTTTTCTCTTTCTATCTTCTTTCTTTTTTCTTTCCTTCCTGCCTGCCTTCCTTCACTCCTTCCTTCCTTCCCTCCTTCCTTGCTTCCTTCTTTCCTTCTTTTGTTTTCCTTCTTTCGTTCAAGGAATATGGGTGTGTCTGGCTGCCAAAATTATCAACGTAACGTTCTGATTTTTACATTTTACATTTTTACATTTATTCTATATTCCAGGAGCAAAAGGGACATTCCTAGGTAAAGCAGAGATTGCATTGTTCTACACTTAATGGAAAGACTCCTTGGCAAACTATTGTATATCTGAATCGTATTCGATGGACGCACTAAAATATAAGTGCCCAGAATTCATTGAGAATGAGTCCTAAACCAGATAATGTGAGAGGCTCAACGAAGAGTTCACACTGGCATGTTGGTGTTTAGCTAGGTATGCTGATTCGAGGACACGAATTATTTTGTTCCCAATTTTCACAACGTATCCAAGACCATGGATACAAAACCCACCCATGCTCATGCACCCGTAAGTTTCCCTTAGCATAGGTACCCGTACGTTTCCCTTAACATAGGTACAGTGATAATCTCTGGCATTCTGCAGCCCTAGTGTTGATCCCACCAACCCAGCTTCCAGCATTGATTGCCACGTGGACCCACTGTTCAAGCGTGACAGAAAAAACCTCAAAGATTATTTTGATCCCTATTGGCCAGCAGGTCGATATAATGAGCAGCCAATCTGACGACTCATTGTCACCAAAACGATATCTTACTTACCTGGGACTTTATGAGACCGTGTCCATTAATTCGAATGACAATCCAATTTTTCTAATTCATCAACTCAACTTTTCATTTGGCGTATCAGAGTAACTTCGTCTTGCAATTTGTATTGGCTGGATTAATGTTGTTCTTACACAGACGATTCCTCCCATTTAAACAGGAACAGGACACTTGAGCAGTTCGTATACCGTCTGGCGCATATCTTGCACTGCTCTGATGAACATAAGTTTTTTTTTAATGCAACATGGCCATTGTTACACATTCTCGCTATCAGTATGCATGTTCAATTTGCGTCAATGGCTTGTTCTTTAACCCGACAAGAAAATCAAATTGTTCTTCCACTGACCGAGTTGTACTGTCTCATATGTGTTTCACATAATAGGATCTTACATCAGTTTGTGAGGAATTCACGGAGATATTTCTATATTCGTGAAAAAAGGCCCCGTATCCATTAGCAATGTATTATGAAGCTTCATTTTGTGTTCTCTATCTTTCTACAGCCACCACAGAGGAATTATACACAGGTAAAATAAAATCGATCGTGGCCTACTGTCCATCCTTGCAACTGTCGAAAAGACTCTGTTGATATTGAGTGATAGAGGGAACAAATAGAAAGGTGTAAATTTGAAAATGTGATCTATGGCGAAAATGGACTCGGAGTACATTTTAAGGGAAAGGATTGGCCTACTTGCCTTCGCCGAATGCAAGCCTTGAGGGGAAAGCTAACTCGATGTGTGAAAATTAAAACTTATTTCGAATCTGCTGCCACACTTTATGCCATTGTTGATCAGAAACTTCTATATTTTGCCACTGTTGGTAAGAGGTATGATGGTCTTCTCGGGGTGATGTCAGATGGTATTATGGCGATAGGCAGTTCCCATGTTATTGTGGATTTTTATGCAGAAAATGTTCGCTGTATCGTTACCACGCGTATAATTTATTGATGCTACAGGAGGTGGTTTACATTATTTTCATGAAAATTTAAATGAAGCTTTTTTTAAAGAAAAAAACATGAATTGAAGTAAAACCTGGTTTAACAGAACCTTAACTTTTTGATCCGTTCCGAATACGTTTCATAGCATTCTGATCCTCGGGGCATTCTATTGCTTTCCTGCAGAATAGAACCTCTCCGAGTGGGTTAGCGTGTTGTTATGTGCACAGAATTATTAAATCGTTCCTTAAATCTTTGATGGTTATATACTTGCGCTAGGAAACACTCATGTTTTCCCAATTACATTTACCCATTTCGGGATGTTTACTTAGATACTCTGTCGAAGTTACTGAAAAACAACGGGTGGTGCTTGCAGAAGATTAAATGGATAACTTTAAGAGTCGACGTTTGACATTCAATTCTGAATGTTGCAAACGAACTAGAAGCAAAAGTAGGAAATTCAGTCCTTCGAAACTGCTGAAGCTATATGTGGGCTGTATTGAAAATCTAGTATATAGTGTGGTCAGTGGTGTAGAACATAGTCATTGGTGGGATGCCAGATTGCAAGAGTTTAAGGTGGCGTCGCATATGCAAGCTTAGTCAATAACAAGCCACTCGTGGGTAACGAATAACAATGGTCATATAGTGAGCAAACATGACAATATTGTTACCATTCATCCTGCTTTTTATTTACGCACAAGATTAAATTCTGCCACGTCTATTCATAACCAAATCCATCCTTCCCTGAAAGGAGTAGAAAAGCAATTGCTTGCCAGCTAACAACAAATGTATGATCTTTTGCTATCCATCTGAAGGCAGTTTAGTTAATATATATTCCGGGATTTGAAAGCAGAGTTTGCTGACCTGTTTCTGCTCGACATTAATGTACTAGGCACTTGAGGGGATGTACTTTACCAACCAATCCACAACAAACTTTAACTATTATGTTGCTGAAAATATTGCAGAGATCTTCCCATTTAAACATATTCCTTGGTTTACCTGTTGTCCACAACACTGATTACTGCAAGCTTGTTGTTGCTGAAAAGAGAGGTTTTCCCAAAGCTTTTCATTTTTCATTCTTCTGGAAAAACGCAGGATTGTCAAATTTCAAACGGACACCAAACATTTCTACTGCAGGAGAGAGTGGCCCTATTGGTTACCAAGCTGACTCAAATGAGCTGCAGTAAAACAGACAGCGCTGAGTAAACACAGCAGATCTGGTAGCAGCTGTGGAGAACGAAACATAGTTAATATTTCGAGTCCATATCACCCTCTCTTCTTGTAAAATTTGTAATGGATTCTACACGGTAACTCTGCTTTCCCTCCACAGAGGCTGCGAGGTCTGATGAATTGATCCAGCAATGTCTGTTTTTATTGCAGATTTCCTGCATGCGCAGCGTGTCGCCTTTCCTTCATTGAGCCTATTCCATTGAATTATAATAAAGAAAAATACAGCACAGGCCATCCAAGCGTGCAATGACCATGCTGCCCATCTGAACTAAAAGCCCCTACTCTTCTGGAGGTCATACCCCTCCATTCGCATCCTATTCATTTATTCGTCAAGACCTCCCTTAAAAGTCACTATGTATCTGCCTCCAAAACCTCCCCAGTCAGCGAGTTCCAGGTACCCACAACCCTCTGTGTAAAACATTTGTTTCGTACATTTCATTTAATCCATGCCCCTCGGACCTTAAACTAATGCCCCCTAGTAATTGACTCTTCCAATCTGGGAAAAAGCTTCCGACGAACCAGTCTGTCCATGCCCTTCATAATCTTCTGGATTTCAATCAGGTCGCCCCTCAACCTCCGTCGTTCCAGTGAGCACAAACCAAGTTCCTCCAATCTCTCCTAATGACTAATGCGCGCCACACCAGGCAACATCCTGGCAAATCTTTATTGTGCCCTCTCCAAAGTCTCCCTATCCTTCTGGTTGTGTGGCGACAAGAATTCAACACTACGTTCGAAGTGCGGCCTAAATAAGGTTCTATACAGCTGCCAATTTTTAAACTCAATGCCCCAGCCGATGAAGGCAAGCATGCCCTATGCCGTCTTGACTACTTTCTCCACCTGTGTTGCCATTTTCAGTGACCTGTGTACCTCTACACGCAGACCTCTGTGCCTATCAATTCTTTTAAGTGTTCTGTCATTTACTGTATATTTCTCATCTGTATTAGACCTTCCAAAATGCATTACTTCACCTTTGTCCAAGATTAAACTCCATCGGCTATCTTTCCATCCAAGATTCCAACCGATCTATATCCTGCTTTATCATCTGATGGTCCTCATCGCTATGCGCAATTCCAACCATTGTGTCAGCTGCAAACTTACTGCATTCAAAGCAGTTACATTTTGCTCCAAATCATTTATGCATGTTAAAAACCGTAAAGATTCCAGCACTGTTCGCTGAGGAACGCCACGAGTCACTGCCCTCTTTTCTTGTCTTCTATGACCGAGCCAGTTATGTATCCATCTTGCCAGTTCACTTCTCATCCCGTGCGACTTCACCTTCTGTGCCAGTCTGCCATGAGGGACCTCGTCAAAGTCCTTATTGAAGTCCATGTAGACAACATCAACTGCCCTACCTTCATCAAGCATCTTCGTCACTTCCTCGAAAAACTCGAACAGGTGACTGAGACATGACCTCCCCTCCACAAAACCATGTTGCCTCTCGCTAATACGGCCATTTACTTCCAAGTGGGACTAACTCCTGTCTCAAAGAATCCTCTCCAACTTTTCCCTAACACTGACGTGAGGCTCACCGGTCTGTAATTGCCTGAATTATCCTTGCTACCCTTCTTAAACAAATGAACAACACTGACTATTCTCCAATCCTCTGCGACCTCCCCTGTGGCCAGTGAGGATACAGAGATTTCTCTCGAAGCCCCAGCAATTTCCTCCCTGGCCTCTCTCAGTATTCTGGGTTATATCCCATCAGGCCCTGGGGACTTGACTACATTAATGTTTTTTCAAGACCATAAATGCCTCCTCCTTTTTGATCTCAACGTGACCCAAACTATCTAAACACCCTTCCCCAGATTCATCATCCACCAAGTCCTTCTATTTGGTGAACATTGATGCAAAGTACTCATACAATACCTCACTCATTTCCTCTTGTTTCACCCATATATTCCCTCGCCTAACCTTGAGTGGGCCAACCCGCTCCCTTGCTACCCTCTCGCTCTTTATATGTGTATAAAAACATTGGGATTTTCCTTAATCCTGCTGGCCAATGATTTTTCTTGACCCCTTTTTAGCACTCCTTACCACTCTGGCTGCCTCACTCAGGCTGTCTCCTGCTTCACATGCACAAAGCTTACTGAGAGTGCCCTTATGCCTCTCTCTTATTTCGAGCTCAGTTGGGCTGAGACGACTCACACACCAGTTGGGTTTCCAACAGAAAAATGCAATTTGCACCTGTTGCCTCTAATCAGACCAGAGGTGAACTGCCACTCAGCTACGTGGGTGAGGACAGCCACGTAGCTGAGATTTACCAACTAACTAGACCACCAAACTTATAACTGAAAAAAACAGGAAAATTAGATTACCACTTCCATCTTTACTTACTACATTGCTCCAAATTACCAAATGTCAATCCCATTCTGGCTGCCTCATTCAGGCTGTCTCCTACTTCACGTGCACAGAGCTCAATAAAGCAACTTGCGTTCACTGCACGTGCAATTTAAAACACCATTCTTCCTCGAATTAGCCTGTGCAATCCCTTCTGATGTCCTCTCCTTCCCATTTCTTGCTGTCATTCAGTTTGTGGAATCGTTTTTCGATATTATCTGATCCAAGGACTTTAGGTACAATAAACATAATACACAATGGCAGTAAGTCAACGTGTTTTTATTACTGATGTGCATCCTTCTTTCAAGCTAAACTTATGTTATGGCACCACTTGTCCTATATTTCCATTCTTCCGTCACTATTGTTCAGATGCGCATCTACTGCATAAATGACTAGTGTGCTGTACTGGGGACAATTTTATTCCAAACACCAATCAAGATGATGGGAAATGGATCGGGTGAAACGCAGATTTTAGTTTCACTTATTTCACTGTGGGTAGTGCATTAAACGCAGTTGTGCCCTTTCCCTTTTTGTTCCAAAGGGAAACAACCGAAAAAAACAATGCCCCCCAACTCGCCTTATCTGTCTCTGTGAAATCATGCTGCGGAGCCACTTCAAATTCGTGTTTCCATCAAAATAAACATGTGACATTTCTACCACAGCCCCTGTGCACCTTACAATTAGATTTTTTGAGTGCTAACTTCACACAGATATATCAGTATTGTGATACAAAATCAGAACACTGACAAGCATGCGGGCAAATAGGGCAAACTGGTGGGAAGAACAGTGACAAATGGAATTTAACTCTGAAAGGTGTGATGTGGTGCATTTTGGAACACTAACAATGCAAGGGAATGCACAAGAATCTTCGGACGCTAGGAAGTGCCGAGGATGAGAAGGATCCTTGGGATGCATTGTCAATAGATGCCAGAAAGAAGCACGACGGATGCACAGAAGGGGGTTACGATGGAATTCTACGTAGGGGACAGCCAGGTAATCCTTGTGCAGTTCTGGTCGCCTCGAGATAAGTAGCGTCTGACTGCACCAGAAGGGGTACAGAGGAGATTCACCAGGATATTACCTAGGCTAGAGCGCTAGGCGGGTTGGCTGTGATATTTCCGCACACATGAGGATGTCCTCAACCGGGATCTTGGGTTCATCTCACACTATCTGTAATCCCCACGACTTGCCTGGGCTTGCAAAATCTCACTAACTGTCCCGGCTGGAGACAATACACATCCTTTTAACCTGTGCTTTACCCTCTCCCCACTCACATTGCCTGTACCTTTAAGACTTGATTACCTGTAAAGACTCGCATTCCAACCATTATTTTGTAAATTGAGTTTCTGTCTTTATATGCCCTGTTTGTGAACTGAAATCACACTCACCTGACGAAGGAGCAGCGAGCGCTCCGAAAGCTAGTGGATTTTGTTACCAAATAAACCTGTTGGACTTTAACCTGGTGTTGTGAGACTTCTTACTATGTTCGTATTAGAGCAGAGCAGCTGAGAGAGAACCTGACTGAAGTATGCAAAATCATAAGGAGCATAGATATGGGACACAGGAAGAAGGGGTCGCTAATAATGGGACATAGGTTTATGGTGAGGGGCAAACGATTTAAAGGGGATTTGAGGAAAAACACTTTCGCCCAAAGGGTGGTGGGAATATGGAACTCATTGTCTGAAAGGATGGTAGAGACGCGAACTTCCAACACTTAAGAAGAACTTAGATAAGCACCTGCAACATAGCATGCAAGACTGCTGACCAAGTGTTATAAAATGGGAATAAAATCCATAGGTTCTTGATGGCCAGCGCAACCCCAAAGGGTCAACTGCCTATGCTGTAGAACTCTGACGCTAAGACTCTAATATAGTGGTCACGGCAATGTGTCTGGCCATTGGCCATGAAGTCTGGTCTATTTCTGGGAGGGCATTGGGATTAAGTCCGAAGCGTCCGACTTCCGAACGTCTCCACAAGGGGTGCGTCCCTTCACTGCTTTTTGGCGTGGGACGATGTCCTGCCGCCATGGGCTTCCCGCCAGTTGTAGGTCTGTAGCTCTCAGATAACGGCACCGCCACTGGAAGTGTTGGCCACTGCCTGTATCAAGGAAACCTGAAGCTGAAGATCGGTATTGGAGGCTCATGACAAAGGAAACTGCGGCGACATATACGCGGCCATTCAGGGAGGCCCGGACAAGAAGCACAGAAACGTTCTTATAAAGTTTAAGTGGATGGCTTCCCAAAGGGTCCAACGTTTGCCAACAGTGGTCCGTCCGTTCGACATATGTTGCCCCACCTTCCCACAATATCGCACCACATTCACACAAGGTCGCAGGTTACCTCAACTGACAATGAAGCCTACTCTCTCCTGGTTGAATATCGGTGACGACTCAAAAGGCTCTCAAGTATCCAATTAAGGGCGTGCATTGACATCCCGGCAAGAAAACCGTTCGCTTCCTGCCTCAAATTCACTGGTAGGAATCGACACTGCGACGGGGGTGCCCATGCCGCAATTTCCTGATCCAGTATATGCCCCACCCAGCCTTTCTTCCCGACTCCAGAGCGATCATTAAATTACATGCAAATTTTCAGGTTAGACTGCGGATCTGAAACTTCAACTCTGTTTTTCTCTGCACAGGTATTTCCTGGTCAGTTGAGCATGTTCAGCATGTTTAATTTTTATTTTACGTTTTTCAGATTTGTTAAGTATTCTAGCCAATCACAAATATTGCATATTTTGTACTGGCATCTGCTTCACCCATCACTATTGAAGTGTTTATAATTAAATATTTACTGTCCTGTTTATTCAATTCCCAGAATGCAAGAAACTTCTTCAAGCCAGCAGTACGTAATGACGTGCAGTGCCAAATTATACCAAGCATCCAGAACATGTGCTTCTGCTTTTTGGATGAGGCTGGGTGGAGTTGAAATACTTTGGCCACAGAGGAAACTATGCACTGACATGGATGACCGTTCGGCCTACAGCATTTTAACTCATTTAAGGACGATCATACTCAATCGCTTACTTATCTTAAAGTAGTTGGACTGCAAGCATTAATGGTCCGGATTAGAAGTCTGGTGCCCTCAGAGTTACGAGAAGCCTTTCAGTGCGACTGCAGACACACTGGAGGTGAAGAGCTTGAGGGGTGCTTCTCCACATATTTGAAGATAGGAATATCGAGAGATTCATTCCCTGGCAGCCTGCTCTATGCAGATCAACAATGTCCACATGTGGTTGCAAGTTCATGTTGCTAAGTACAGTTATAAATCCGATGGCATTTTGATGCAGGCATTTGAACTTCGATAGACCAGATCATTCTTTTCTGTGACACGTGACTCGATTCGGGACACAGTTCAAACTTCAGAATTATTAGAACGTGATAACACTGCAAAACTCAGATCAAACGTAACGCATCAAATTAAATACTCTTGCCACACCTTTCATTCCTCCACCAAGTCTAAGGGGAGTTTCCTCCCATCCTTGCTTGGGAATCCTTCATTACAATGCGGGGCACAAAATTCTGAACATGTGCACTCTCAACTTGAAATTATACCTCCTCCCTCAACCAGTTCACCCTCCACACCCACACCACCACCGCCTGTCCACTCTCCGCCTGTTTTACACCAGATCACTAAAGAGGAAAATATGCTCCATGGGAATGAGAGGTTACATGTTGACTTTTAATAAACTGTAATAAAGCATTCCTTGGTGATATCATGACAAGATGTTCTTGTAACTAGTATCCAACTGGACAACTAACGGGCCTTAATTTAATTGAAAACTATTTTCCAAATTAATCGATCAGAATTAAAGATATAACATGTTTTATAATTATAATTGCAACCTGGATTTACATTCTATAAGTATTCGATCGTATATTTATATTCTGCTTTATTTGCCGAATTCTAACATTGATTTGACGACTTGTATTACAGTGAGACAACTGCTTTTAAAAGATATCGGTAAGTGAGAGAGATACAAGTGAGCATTACATTGTAATCCTTTATATTTTGAAAGTCAATTTCTTTTTGACTTATTGAAGTCTTAAGACTTTGACTTAAACGCACACTTCATGCGTTACATGCGTTGAACGTGGCCATTTTTTGCAAATGTTGTTGCATCAACAACTCTAATGCGAGCAACTCAACCGTTCTTTGTTCAGGTGGCATATTTGAGTTTGAGTCAGGGTAACTTGTAACTGGGATGTGGAATCAGATAATACAAGTTGTAGCATGTTAAGTCCCAAATAAAAAAACAAAATGAGCATTGTAACTAACATCTTTTTAGCGTAATTTTAATTTTGTAGCCATCTAACTTTGTAAGCAATCTTGCGTTCTCCCATTTTATCCTCTACCTGCTAAATTATATTATGCTATCATTGGGCAATACAGGTTTGTGCCGTTGCACGACTTGAATTAGACGTCATATTATATGGAAACAGGGCTTTAGTTACTTGTTAGGACAGACATCTTCATCAGTGGTGAACGATCAAAAAAGGTCAGCGAATAGACTAACACTATCCCACAAATTTAATCACTGCATTTGCAGTGGAATTTCCATTGACTCGGTAACAGATTCAGTGCAGCGCCATCTGCAGGTAGGTGAGCCCGTGTAAAAAGGGCAAGGAGCTCACTCTCGCCCGCCGGCGCGTTTTTAGGCGAACGGAGAGGAAAGGAGTATGGAATAGAATAAAGGGACTTCCCTTGGGTTCCAGCTGGCACACATCCGGCAACGATTATGCGGTTGCACAGGCAAACCTTTGCACTTAACAAAATGCAGGCCTTAAACGGTTAATCATTGGCCACTTGAAAGCCCTTTCCCGCCCAATCGCAGTTTCTCGGCTATCGGGAGGATTGCTCAAGTGTCGGCACGGAAAATGATCGGGCCTTGGCCTCTGGCGTGAAGGGGGTGAGGTTGGCGCCTCCATTGTAAGACGCCTTGTAATTTCGGGCACACTCCGTCTTCCACCCCCACCTCCCTTGAAGTCCCGTGTCAGCTCGGCCTCCCTCGCGGCAGCCCAGACCTCTTCACCAATCGCCCATATCCACCGCCACCATTTTTCACCTTTCCGTCCAGTCCCAGGACTGCACTAGGATTGGAGAGCTGTTGGCCAAGACGGGGACTAGTTCCCGAGCGAAGGGCGGAGTACCTTCTGCAGCTTGTCGACGCCCATTCGGGACTAAAATGACTGGCCATATGGGTGGGATGTGTTCACCGCTGTCTCTTCGAAAAGCGGGAAGTGAAACCCACCATTAGAAATATCCTGGCCTAAATCTCCTGAATTAACCAGATTGAACAATTGTTATCGAGTTACACCAAGTTAGATTAACTAATTTAAAATGTTCAAATCAAATACAAGTTATGTACAGAATGAATAATATCGAGGAGGAAACAAGAGACATGACTAAAAAAGAAAGCAAAAGTCAAAAACATCAAATAATTTGCACATTTTCCTTTCCATTTGCCACAACTATTAAAATCTGAAGGAAGGGAATTCAACTCTGATAAAAATGTTAATTTCCATGCCCGAAAGGGGGCTTGACAGCAATTCAGCCACAGCACACTAAGTTTACTTTTACTGAACTGGACCAGTCTTCACCTTTTCTAGTAAACTTGTTGGGTACCTGCCACGTCAGCACGTCTCAACATGAACATTCCGGTAATGCCTAATTTCCGGTTGCGCCGGTAAAATTGGCCGGCATTTGGCCGTTACTGTGATCAATAGTGCGATGATGTGGAGATGCCGGCGTTGGACTAGGGTGGGCACAGTAAGAAGTCTCACAGCACCAGGTTAAAGTCCAACAGCTTTATTTGGTATCACGAGCTTTCGGAGCGCTGTTCAATATTGCGAGCAGTGTTCCGAACAGTTCGGCGTCAGAAAGATCGAGGCCTTCGTTCGCTTTTTTTTTCAAATTCCATGTCATACTTGGAATTTTCGGGTACTGGGGTGTTGATAATTTATTGCCAATTTTTCTGCGTGTTGAAACGTGGCGGATTTGACAGATGAAATATGAGTCACATGTTAAACTTGTTCGTGTGGAGTTTGCACGTTCTTCTCATATACGGTATTCGCCGGGTCCTTTGGTTTCTTCCTACAGCCCAAAGATATAAATGTCAGGTGGATTGACCACGTTAAATTGTCCCTTTGTGTCCAAAGATGTTTGTGTGTGAGAAAGAGAGAGAGAGACAGAGTGTGTGTGCCCCGTGATTGACTGGCCTCCCGTCCTGGGTTGACCCTTCCTATTGCCTAATGTCCGTCGGGGTCGGCTCCCCCCAGCCTTGAATTGAAATAAGCGGCTAAGTGAAAGTCAAGATGTTAAACTTGCCAATCAAACAAAGTACCTGTAGAACAAAGTTTAATGTTTGTGATCGAGTTGGCTGCTGAATGCCACGTCAGACCTTTCCACTCCCAACTCAATTGGACGCAAAATCGATCATGACCAATGGACTGCCCACGTATTATATATTTTATTCAGAACCCCCAATGTTAATCCAATTCGGGATTATCTTCAGTCCCAGTTGCAGTAACCATAAAATTAAACTTTAATTTAAATGAAACGTTTGACTTCTATGAAATCTGTGGGAATGAATATCAATCGATATCCATGAGGGCGGTGGCTCAGCAAGGCGTTTTAATCTTGAATGACCCCGCAGTATATCGATACCCCAAACAGTCAACATGATTGAGTTTGAATTTCTCGTCGGTGGTCGCACAAACCGGCAAGAGCAAGTTGACAATGTTCACGTCCGTCGGATTTCATTCGCGGTTGCAAAAAATTGACAACCTCCACTATGCACATCTGCCGACAATGAATTAATACCCAGAGTGTTTCATTCTATCGGTAACTTTCAATTGCGATGCCATAACGTGTTCAGCCCGTGACTAAAACAAACTGACTTCTTGTCAATCTCTGTTGCTAGAAATAGAAAAGCTGCTCACTCAACTCCATCATGCTGGTGAGGCAATTCATTTAGAATACCTTCTTGTTTGACTTAGAATTAAACAGCACGTTATTTCCCCGACGCAATCTGAGTTGAATCCCGTACCATTGTTTTACATGCCCATTCTGAACAAAGATCAAGCTTGTCTGGTTGCGCTGTGCGAACGTTTTCTGGGATTCTACCCCGAGCAAGCTCTCGACTTGGTTTGATGAGCAGCATCGTCATCCAATTTCGAATTCAAAGTTCTCCATACCCTGATTTCCAAGGAAAAGTGTAAATAATTCAAACACCGTTCCTCCACACCACATCCGTATTTTCGGAACCAACACCCAGTCCTGCCATTATAATGTTATCTCGCTTTCACTCATTCCAGTAGTATCTGAACATGTTTATTATATGTTAATATACATTTAATCTTTCTGATTGGGCACCCGATGAAAATATATTTGCCGCCGAATTCAGTCGATTGTATTTGAACATACATTCTGCTGCCAACTCATGCTATGTTTCGCAATCGTTTCACACTTGCCGTCTGCTGGCATTTTAAACTGCTTTGATATTCCAAGGCTCAAATCAGTTATGTCTTTACAAGTAGTTTCGCGAATATGCATCACCTGAGGATATATATCTCCGGTTTAACGTTGCCTTTCAAATATCATTTTCAATTTATCAAAAAACTTGCCTTTATCCGTTCAAAACAAAAGATGCTCGGCAAAATCTGCATTTCGGTCAGTATCTATGGAGAGAGAAAATAGTTAAGTTTTCAAGTCCGTTTGATTCTTGTTAAGGACACGGAGAAAATGAAGGATTTTATACCGCATAAGAGCAGCTGGAGCAGAGTAGAATATCAGAGCAGCTGATAGTACCTGGGACTGTAAAAGGATACTAAAGGATATATATAGATTGGAGACTTAGGCACAGATATGGCGGACAAAGGCGAGGTGATGCATTTTGGAGGATCAGATTTGGGTGTGAATTGGACTGAAAATGGCAGAATCCTTTACAGAGGGATCTAGACTGCAGGCCTAGAGTTACCTAAAAGTGACAGCACAGCTGGCCAAGGTGATTAAGAAGGCATATGGCATGCTTGCCTTCATCGGCCTAGGTATTGAGTACAAGGGTTGGCAAATCATGCTGCAGCTTATAAAACTTTGATTCGGCAGCATTTGGGCTATTGCGTGCAAGACCAGAAAGACGTGGAGCTTTGGAGAGACTGCAAAGGAGGTTCACCAGGATGTTGTCTGGTTATAAGGAAAGGTAGAATAATCTAGAATTGTTTTCAGGAAAGACGGAAGCTAAGGGGAGACCTGATAGGAGTCTACAAAATTAGGAGAGGCATAGATGAGGTGGATAGTCAGAGGCTTTATCCCAGAATGGAAGTGTCAATTACAAGGGGCATAGGTTCAAGGTGAGAGGGAGAAGCTTATGCGAGGCATGCAGGGAAGGTTTTTCACGCAGAGAGGAATGGGTTCCTGGTACGCGCTGCCGGGGAGGTGGCAGAAGCAGACACATTAGCAATGTTCAAGAGGTATCCGGATGAGTACATGAATAGGGAGGAAATAGAGAAATATGGTAATGTCTTGTACAACTTCAACAAGACGCCCCAAAGGGCGACACGGTAGCACAATGGTTAGCACTGCTGTTTCACAGCTCCAGCGACCTGGGTTCGATTCCCGGCTTGGGTCACTGTCTGTGTGGAGTCTGCGTGGGTTTCCTCCAGGTGCTCCGGTTTCCTCCCACAGTCCAAAGATGTGCGGGTTAGGTTGATTGGCCATGCTAAAATTGCCCTTAGTGTCCTGAGATGCGAAGGTTAGAGGAATTAGTGGGTAAATATGTAGGGATATGGGTTTAGGGCCTGGGTGGGATTGTGATCGGTGCAGACTCGATGGGCCGAATGGCCTCTTTCTGTGCTGTAGGGTCTCTATGATTCTAAGGGCACAATTGTTTTTTAGTTCAGTTAGGGCATCATGATCGGCACGTGCTTTGACGACCGAAGTGTCTGCTCCTATGCTGTATTTTTCTTAATTATGTGTAGAAGGTCGGGCGTAGGTGGGATCTAATAAATGAAGCGTGAGTGAAGAGATTGTGCAGGAGGAGTGCCTACTTTCCTGGATCACTAAATCCGTTTCTGGGGAAAGGAAGGCAGGACCTGGTGTATGAGGGTTAAACTAATTTGGTAGGGGATGGGTTGCGAAAGGAAGGTACAGTGGGAGGTGATTCACTGCCAAATATAGACGGAAACACATGCCGATCATGATGCTCTAACTGAACTAAAAAAAATTGTGCCCTTAGAATCATAGAAACCCTACAGCACAGAAAGAGGCCATTCGGCCCATCGAGTCTGCACCGATCACAATCCCACCCAGGCCTTAGTGGACAGGTTTACGCACAAGAGATTATATCAAGGCAGGTGGCATTTATTTAAATGTAAGGATTCATACGGATAAGGCAGATAAATTAACGCCGTTGACATTATTGATCAGAGAGATGTGTCTGAGAGAGGGAAAGGTCTGACAACTCAATTATCTGGAGTATAGAATCTTCAGGTGAGACCGAGGAGCATGTAAAACCGGAGGCGGCATCAATATTGATCAGTCAACTACTGCAGTGACTAGCGATTAGATCTTCGCAGGCTCCTCAATTGAAACGATATGGGTGAAATTTCAAAACAAAAAAGTGATACAAGGCCAGATATGTGTGGAAATATCTGTGGAAACATAATAGGTTAAACAGATGAGGGGAGTTCAGCTTTCACAATATTATTTAGGATGGGCAAAATGTGAAAGGCTACGACGGCCGAATTCTTAAAATACAGCCAGGAGAGCTTGCTGAGACATCATTTAGAAAGTCTGCTAAGAGAGTGGGTGGTGCTGGATCTAACTTTCGAGCATGAAGTCTGGCGATGAAAATGTAATTGCGGAAGCATTTCCATGATGGTAACCATAATTCGGTTTCATTTAAAGGACCTATGGAAACGGACGAATGGAGACTGGAAATAAAGGTTCAGAATTGGGGGAAGACCCGTGCTAATATAATAAGACAAGATCTGGCCAAAATATGCTGGGAGCAGCTACATGTAGGAAAACCCATATCAGAAAAGGAATCATCCCAAAGGAAACAGAGGGAAAGCAGGGCCTTCATTTTCCCATAAAGGTAAAGGTTGGAACCAACAAGTCCAGAGAACCTTGGATCTATGCAGGATTGGAAAATGTGCAGGATTGGAAAAGGAATAAAGGGATACGGTCTGAGTAATGGCAGAAGAATGTTTTACAAATCTTATAGCAAGTACAGAGAACTCAAAATAGAAGACCTAGAACAGCACAGCGAGTGCAGAGTGGTGCATAAACAATCAATTAGAAGAGCGAAGAGCATTAAAAAAATACTGGAGGGCAAAATAAAAGAAAATCCCAAGGTGTTTCTTAATTATATTAAGGGGAAGAATGTAATCAGGAAACGAATAGGGTACATTAGTGATCGAAGTCGCCATCGGGTGTGGAGTCGAAATACGTTGGGCAGCTTGAAATTAGTATTTTGCATCTGCATGCGAAGGACGATGTAGGGATAGAAAGTAAGGAGTGGGCTGCGATGTGATCGAATAGGTTAGCACTCAGAAGGAGGAGGTTTTAGCGGGTTCAGTGGGCTTAAAAGTAGATAAATCCCCAGGCCCTGATAAGTTGTATCCTATACTGTTGTATGAGACAACAGACGAGATTGCGGGATACTTGCCCTTATTAGTCGAATAATATACTATAAGAGCGGGGAAATTATGATGGAATAGTATACAACGCTCCTGAGGCCACAGCTAGATTATTGTCTGCAGTTCTTGTCGCCATACCATAGGAAGGGTCTGATTTCACTAAAGAGGATGCAGAGGAAATTCTGAGCTGGAGCGTTTGAGCTGTAAAGAAGGGGGCCGGCTAGGCGGTAGTTGTTTTCCTGAAAGCAGTGAAGGCTAAAGGGGGCATATTCGAGGTGTACAAGATTAAGAGGGATATCGATAGGGTAGATAGGAAGGAACTTTTCCCCTTAGTAGAGTGGTTAATAACAAGGGGGCATTTATTTAAAGTAATGATCAGGAGATTTAGAGGGAATTTGAGGAAAGTATTTTTCACTTAGAGCTGGTTGAGAATCTGCAACGCACTGGCAGAAAAGGCAATGAAATCTGGAACCCCACAACCTTTAAGAATAACTTAGATGAGCACTTCCAACGCCATAGTACTCAAAGCTACGACGTAGGTACTGGAAAATAGGATTCCAATAGATCGGTGCCGGATGGCCAGCCGAGACACAATGGACCAAACAGCTTACTTTTGTACTGTACAACTCTCTGACTCCACGAGATTGGACAAAGATATTATGGACGAAATGCAAACGGTGAATTCCTGAAAGTGTTGAAGATTAAACAAGGAGCTGAATCAGGCATAAAGGTAAGATGGCTGAATGGGTTAAGCGAAACTTCGAATCAAGTCATAGATGCCCATAGGGGGCCAAGATGGAGTACAGAGCGCATGATTGAAGTCGCATAACTCAATGTGGAGTCCAGAAGGCTGTAAAGTGCCGAGTCAGATGTTTAAGTGTTCCTCCGTTTATGTTCATTTGAACATTGCACCACGTCAAGCACGGACATGTTGGAAAGGAAACAAGATGGTGCGTTTAAATGGCAAGCAACGGGAGTTCGTGGTCATGCAAACGGACTGAGTTTTAATGTTCCATAAAGCATTTAGTAATGTAGAGGAGTCTGCACTGGAGGCAGCGAATGCAGTATGATAAAAGGTATGATAAAAGGTGAGGTGAGGACAACGGAGCCATATCATGTGTTTGGAAGGGAATTGAATAGGTGAAGGCAAAGAATGAGTCAGATATATTGAGCCCTGTCAACAACAGTTGGGTGGTGGGGGTGGTGCTTGGTTCAGGAAAATCTCCAGCATGTCAGAAATGCTGTTTTGGAACGATTATCATCGGAACATATGCGCCAGAAGGGAATAAAACTGGACAATGGGATCCAGACCTTAGAGGAAATGGGTTCTGAGGAAAGGCCGCCTAAGAAGCTGTGGGAATGATTAGGCTTGCAATGAATATTCGTTCTCAGTCTGTCACCAGAAATAAAGATAGAAAGGTCATGGAAGGGAACGAAAGTGTCAGAGATGAACCATGGAAAGGTGTGAGTAGGGTGAAAATTGGAAACAAAGTGAATAAATTTGTCAGGTCCAGACGAGACCATGAAGCGGCAGGGATGCACTCATCTTTGTAACGGAAAAAAAGTATCGTGGGAGGGAGCCGGAATAGGATCTGAATATTCCACATTTCCCACAAAACGTCAGGTACCACTGGAGCCGATGCGGGAACCCATAGCCATCAGTTTTATTTACAAAAATTGATACAAGGTAAAGGCTTTTGGATCAGAGGTTAGTTTTTGCAATGCAATTTAGAAATTATTCGATGCTTCCACCCTTCCAAGTTGTTGGCAAAGCAATTTTATGTCAAAATCTTGAATAATCCCGCGATCATGCTGCGTGATCGCAACTTCCATTTTTTTCTACTTTGTAGCTACTTCTTACATGAGGATTCAAAAACATTTTTCACTTCTAACAATACATTTAGAAATCGATTTGTCCCTTATTCCCAGGAGTGAACTTCAAAGATGACGACACTTGTTTTTCCCCCATTACGCCGTGTTATCTGGTAATTAATCCGAGGCCTACAAACCTATACCAGTTAATTTATCTTACAAATTACGTCACTTCTGATGCTCAAAGAGAGAGTTAAAACACCAGACTAAATTCATGCAATTGGGACGAGGAATGCAAGCTGCTTCCTCTGAGACAGTTCTTTGGATGTGTCATGCAGAAAACACTCTGTGAAAATGGAAGCTTCTGTGTATCTTTTTCCCATTAACCACGCTAACTTGGTTTTCCGTTTACTTTCCTGCAGCGGAAATTGTGCGCGAAAAAGAAAAAGGTAAAAATGTATTTATTACCTCAACTTCTACAATTTCCGGTTGGTTCTGTGAACAGGATGAGTGCCTTGTTTGATACAAGCAAATTCCTGTGAGAAGTATTTGCAGGTATATTTTCAGTTGAATGTTTCACTTTCTCTATAAAGAGATGCCAGAGGTGTTCCAGCACAGCTACGCAGGTCAAATCTTCGCCGACAATTGCGTGATCTAATGGTATAACAAGAGTTCCGAGTTAAAATCTGAACTTGTTCTGTACTTGCGTAGCACAAGTTAACTCCCCAAGTGCTTCATAGGTGTTTATTGGAAACATACTTCAAGACAAGTAACTAAATGGTTTCATGTCACAGACAGTAGACATACCTGGCAAAAATCCATGGCTCTCATTTGCTGCATAGGCCGCCATGCATGTATCGTCCAATATTGAGCTGCTTCTGTCGAGAAGGCAAAACACGAGCCAGAGCTTAATCGTCACTTATACCGTTCTCTTGACCTTTCTTTGCATTGAACCTAATGGAAGTGTAAATCGGAAGTGAAGATAAATGATTGGACGATCAAACATTCTCCTGTTTACACAAACTCTAAAGTTAAAACTTTCCCTATGAACTTAAGTGTATCAATATATAATGTGAGACATAACAACACGTGAAACAACAAATGTCTTCCATTTTGTGAAACCGAGTAGTTACATTAATAGGACGTTACAAAATATTAAAAATCATATCCATCACTTTATTAGTTTGCTTCAATGAAACAAAATCGCTTCCAAGTACAGTACATTGTTTATCACCGCACAAGTCAAAGAACTCTACTCCCTGGCCGCCTTGAATTTATCGAATTGTCCTGCAATTTAGTAATACATCTGAAACTTTACAAAAGACAAATGTTAGATTAACTGGGCTGCAGCTTCCTATTTTTTGTTTCCCTCCCGTTTTGAGTAAAGGAGTTGCATTAAGTATTTTCGAAACTAATGAAGCCTTCCCGGAACCTAGAGCGGTTTGGGAAAATAAAGCCAATGCACCAAATATCGCAGTAGCCACTTACTGTACGACATTAGGACAAAGTTAATCGGAACCAAATGACTTATAAGCCCGTCGCTCCAAAAAAAAGCGACGTAAAATTCCCTGTTTTCTTGAGTTCCGCCCTTCCATTTCCTGGTTTGCAGCTATTTCTGGGATGTTATTTTTTATCTTATATAGTGAAGGCTAATGTAAAACACTCGATCAATTCTTCTGAGATCTCCTTTTTTTCTATTAATTCCCCAGGCTAAATTTATATAGAACCAACGCTCGCCATGCTTGTATAAATATCCTTGGAAATTATATTTTCACCTCGCTTCCTCTCATACGAATATGTTCCTCTCTCTTCCTATCTCTGTTAGCCATTTTTTCCTGTACTCTATATTCCACCCCATCTTCCGGCGGCACGGTGGAGAGTGTTTAGCATTGCTGCCTCACAGCGCTGGGATGCCAGTTCAATTCTGTACTTCGCTGACCCACGGAGTTAAGATTTCACCAGTGTCTGGGTGGGTTTTCCCTGGGCGCTCCGGTTCCCTCCCAAATTTCAACCATGTGCAGATTAGGTGGACTGACTATGCAAATTACCCGTTGGTATCCAAAGATTTGTAGGGTAGATGGGTTGACTGTGGTACAAAGTGCAGGGTTGCAGGCATGGGACTGAGGTGAGGCATTTGGTGGGATTCTCTTTCAGAGATTTGGTGTAATTTCGATGGGCCAGAAGCCTCTCTCTGCACTGTAGGGATTCTGTGGTGCCGTGGTTCTATGGTTCCGACCTGCAAGCAGCCTTTTACAAGTAAAAAGGTTTCCTTTAAGTTTTACATCATCTAGAACTTTTAATTTAACCACGGATGGTTCATCCTCGCCTTGAGTCTTTTGCTCAATATTGCAATGCCATTATACTGTGTATTCTCCAGCACCCATTCAAATTGTGGCCACTGCATTTCCATTAACCGATTCCATAACCTCACTTGCCAATTCACTTGAGTGTATTCTTCTTTCAAGTCTCCACAATTGCCCTTCCAAAAGTTTCAAATACTAGTCAAGGAGCCATCATTCACTTCCTCAAACCGACGGTAAAATGCAATCGTATTACGATTGCTGCTGCCAAGGTCTTCCTTCCCCACGAAATAATTAATTAATCCTGCCTCATTGGACCACGCCGAGTAAAGGATAGACTGTTCTCTTAATGGCTCCAGCACCTGCTATTCGAAGAAACGAACCCAAAATATTCTGTGAACTCCACATCTGGGTGAGGTTTGTCCATTTGAATTATTTTCTGGACAGGAATTTCAAAATCAATCTAACATCACTAACTATCCAAAGTGACTCAAAAGCAAAACATATTATTAAATCTTCAGTTTCTAAGAATATGTGAGGGGATTTTTTGAAATTATTGCGTGTCGATTTTTAAAGCCGTGAAATAAATGCATCATATATTTCTTTACATATTAGGGTGGTGCAAAAAAGATGGATTCCATCATTGTTTTCAAGACTTGCACATAAAGCAGGCAGAATTTGTTTTAACATCAGTGATTAGCATTTTGCTATGCAAGGGGCGTGATTTATCCCCTCTCGGAGTGAGTGTCCCAATTAAGTAGTTCAATAAGAAAGCTTCTCGTGAGTTTAAATGTGAAGAACATTTATTTCCACCCATTACTTCAGAATAACTCGACACTTCACTCACATATGTCGCACACACACTTCGATGCACAACAGTTAGGTACATATAATGGTAAAATATTGCTACAGCTTATGATTGGCTCTGTGTGTTTCATGTTAGGCCTGTCGCTTATTGGGGGAAGGTGAAGCTTTATTTCACGCAAAGGTTTTGTAAAGTGAATACTTTTCATGAAGCAGTGAGCTTTCTTTTTGTCGATTTTCCAGTAGTTTGTTTCTCAATTGAACTCGAAGTTGGAAAATACTGGGAGGAGGCCTTCTCTCTTTCAGGATCTTCTACTTTGAGAATACTATTGTGTACTACTTTGGCTGTTTTATTGATTACAGCAAGTTTGGTGGCTTCTGTGAAATTTCTAGGTCAACAAGCAGGTTCTTCCTGAATTTTAAAAACTGTTACCAAACTGGTTTCCTCTTCACCTTACCTCCACAAGATCAAAGACGTTTTATTTCAAACAACCGGAGCTGTTGATTTTGCATCCTGCGTTGTTAGTCCACGCTTCAGGTTCATCCTGCTCCGTTTTGATGATGGAAACAATCGTGATACAAGGGGAGGTGGGTGGGTCTGTCTTACACAAGTTCAGCTTTCGATTTTCCTTTTTGTTCTGGGGGAACAGAAAGACAATCTGGCTGAAATTCTGTAGTTTCTTTTTATTCGTGATCAATTTCTAAACAAAGGGATGTGTGAATTCCCAGTATGGTTCGCAATGTCGATCTTTAATTCCGTATTCGCTTGAGAGTCAGGACTGTCTGAAGATCAGAATAGCAAAGGCCATGTGCTTTGCAAAACTTCAAATTCGAATCTGATAGGCTGCTGCTAATCAAATGCCTAGTTTAAACTAATTGGTCAAACTTCAAAAACAACCTGTAGTCTTGGCAGCACCACTGTCCAGGCTCACGTTATAATGTTTCAGTCTGTGTACAGCATGCACCTGCATTTCTTTTAACTCTAGAAGCAGAGCAAAACACTACCTTCTTTAATAGACAATTAACAATTTTACAACTCTTAGCATTTTAGAAGATTTCTTTTATAATTTTACAAACACTAACTTCATGGCATAATAGTGTGTTTACTCTAATCTCTAAAGGTATTGACCGATATTTCGTAATATACTGGGTAATTACGCCTTTTTGAAACTCACTGCATCAAGATGAAATGCATTACACGTTAAAAGCTTGACAGAATAATAGGCTCTTTTGGGCAGGAAGTCGTCGCTTTATGTGCATACGTTCTTAATTCCAGCTGACGATTTCTGTGTTTTGTACATCCAGGAAGCACAAACAGAAATGTAACTTTCTGCCTTTATACTCCTGCTTTTTTTACAGATTTTCAATCCATAAAAAAACACTGTTTCGGAACAGGTGAGAGCATATATCTGAGAATACGTGTTGCTGGCATCAAATGCTCGTGGTTAGCTTGTTTCTGTACCAGCGCCATGTGTTTTGCCTATTTATTTCGATCATTTATCTCTCAAGTTCTTCTCAACTCGTGGAAGGCTTTGTCGCTCCAAGGCTTTTTATTGGACTGCAATCGATATTTCCGGAATAAGCAACCAGCTGCTAACATGCGAAATGTGAAATAGGAGCAAATTGGGACGATTTAACCGCTCCACTACGATCCTTAAAAATATCATGGTGATTACGATGCCAATTTCCTGCTTTGACCCGATAACCTTTATAGATTTCCCCAGAACTTTTTTCAATAGGATTATTTTTTCTTTCTTCTAAGCTCACAGCGCCATTTGCCCGAACGCTGTTCATAAGATAACACCCTCATCCCTGAAATCAGTGGAGTTAACCTTCGCTGTACTGCTCCCAATGCATTTCAAAACGATGCAGCTTCAAGGTACGCTGCGGGACGCTTCTGAGGTCACAATACAATAAGCCTGTAACCTCCGAGGTCCAAATCACGGCACTTAAAGGAACACCCGCCATAATTCCCAGGGAATTCAAACTTCCCTTCTGGAATTAGAACCATAGAAAGTTACAGCTCAGAAACAGGCCTTTTGGCCCTTCTTGTCTGTGCCGAACCATTTTTTGCCTAGTCCCACTGACCTGCACTTGGACCATATCCCTCCACACCCCTCTCATCCATGAACCCGTCCAGGTTTTTCTTAAATGTTTTTCTTAAATGTTAAAAGTGGCATTTACCACTTTATCCGGCAGCTCATTCCACACTCCCACCACTCTCTGCGTGAAGAAGCCCCCCCCTAATATTCCCTTTAAACTTTTCTCCTTTCACCCTTAACCCATGCCCTCTGGTCTTTTTCTCCCTTAGCCTCAGCGGAAAAAGCCTGCTTGCATTCACTCTATCTATACCCATCAATTCTGCTGCACCGGGAACTATCCGAAAATGCGATTTAAATAGCAAATTTCGGATAGTTCTATTATTCCTCGCTACACTAATTAAGTGCGGCACTAATCCATTATACAGGACCTTGGTGAGGCCACACCTAGAATATTGCGTGCCGCTTTGGTCTCCTTTTCTGAAGAAGCGTGCTCTTCGTCTCAAGGGACTGCAGCGAAGTTTTACCAGGGTGATTCCGGGGATGGTGGGACTGACGTAGGAGGAGAGATTGACTAGGTTAGAATTGTTTTCGCTGGAGTTCAGATGAATGAGGGGGGATCTCATGAGGGGTACAAGCGGGTAAATATGTGGGTTATAGGGATGGGGCCTGGATGGAATTGTGGTCGGTGCAGACTCGATGTGCCAAAAGGCCTCCTTCTGCAATGAAGGGATCCTATGATCTCATAGAGACTTATAAAATTCTAACAGGACTCGACAAGGTAGATGCAGGGAGGATAGTCTCAATGGAGGGGGAGTCCAGAACCAAGGTTCACAGTCTGCGGGTTCAGGGTAGACTATTTAGGACGGAGATGAGGGGACATTCCTTCACCCAAAGAGTGGTGAGCCGATGGAATTCATTACCAAAGGAAATAGTTGATGCCAAAGTATTGAATGTATTCAAGAGGCGGCTGGATATAGCACATGAGGCGAATGGGATCAAATGTTATGGGGGAAATAGAAGGATTAGGCTATTGAGTTGGATGATCAGCCATGATCATAATGAATGGCGGACCAGGTTCGAAGGACCAAATGGCCTCCTCCTGCTCCTATTTCTATGTTTCTGTGTTTCTATTAGAGAGGGATAACGTTAGTTCAAAAGATAATGATGTGAAAGTAGTTTGGTTAACCATAAGATATTTTAAATGTAGGAAGTCAATTGTGGGAGCAGCTTAATATACCCCAAACAGTAGGATGAGGCATAAAGAAATAAATAATGAGGCAGGCCTGTTTGAAACGCGTAAACATGGTTCATTTTTATATAAAGTAGACAAACCATATTGGTAGGGGAAGGCTTGCTCGTGTCTCCATGACGGTTCCTTGGAGGAGAATGTTTGGCAGACAGCCAAAGATATGTTAAACTACATCTGATAATGTGCAACAAGACAGGTTTAACTCATAACCATATAATAAAGGCACCACCCCGCAGCAGTGATCATAATGTGATTGAATTTCGTTTGGGAAAGAGAAAAGTGCGTCCAAGACTAGCATTTTAAAATTGAAGACGGAAAGTTATCAAGGCAAAAAGACAGAGCTAGTGACAGTGAACTGGAAAATTAGTTTAAGGCATAGGTCAGTCCAGATGCTGTAGCAAATGTTTCAGAACATATTCCATAACGCTCAGCGGATCTACATCTCAGTGAGAACTAAATGTTCCACAAGTGCAATCCATTTGTCGCTAACGAAGGAAACTAGAGGTAATTAAACTGAAAGAAAGACATGCACTTCTGCAAACATTAGGGACAAGTCAGAAGCTAGAACTGAATTCGAAAACAGCAAAAAATGAATAAAATCAAAATGAGGAAGGAGAATTTAGACAATGAGTGTAATCTGCTAGGAATACAAAAACAGGCGGCAAGGGTTCCTACAGGAATCAACAGGGGGGCAGAATAATTCAAGTGAGCATGTGTCCTTCGACGGGTGAGTTGTGGAAATTAGTAATACAAAATAAGAAAATTGTGGAGGAATTGGTAACACATTATGCATCTGTCTTCCTTCAGAGGATTAAGGTAACATACCAGAAATAATTGTGAATGGGGATGTGAAAGCGGTGAAAGAGGTTCACACAGTTATGGCTCCAAAGAAAAGAATACTAAGAAAGTTAAGTAACATCTGTCAAACCTGATGGAGTTAATCCTGGTACCATAAAAACGCTGGCTGCTGAGATACCAGATGCGTTGATTTTGATATTCCAAAATGTTCCAGATCCTGGAAGGATCCCATCAGATTGCAAAATAGCGAATTAAAAAAGGAATGAAGACAGAAAACAGTAATCTACAAGCCAGCTCGTTGGAACATAAGAACCAGGAGCAACAATAGACCATCTGGCCCCTCGAGCATGCTCCACCATTCAATAAGATCATGGCTGATCTTTTCGTGGACTCATCTCCACTTACTTGCTGGTTAACCACAACCCTTAACTCCTTTACTGTTCAAAAAATTATCTATCCTTATCTTAAAAACATTTAGTGAGGTGGCCTCAGCGGCTTCACTGGGCAGGGAATTCCATAGATTCACAAACTCACTTCACAAAGTGAGTCCACTCACTTAGACTGTCTATATCTCTTTGCAGACTTTCAGTGTCCTCTGCATACTTTACTCTGCCACTCATCTTCGTGTTATCTGCGAATTTCGGCACCGTACACTTACCCCCCCAACTCCAAACCATCTATGTAAATTGTAAACAATTGCCGTCCCAACACTGATCACTGGGGCACGCCACACGTCACTGATCACGAACCAGAAAAGCACCCATTTACCCCCCACTCTTTGCTTTCTGTTAGTCAACCAATCCTCTATCCATGCTAATACTTTACTAGCAACACTGTGCACCTTTATCTTATGCAGCCACCTTTGGTGTGGCACCTTGTCAAATGCCTTCTGGAAACCCAAATACACCACATCCATAGGTTTCCCATTGCCAATGGCGCACGTAATGTTCTCAAACATTCAACCAAATTAACCAAACATGATCTGCCCATCCTGAACCCATGTTGCGTCTTCCCAGTGGCATAGTTTATATCCAGATGTCTCGCTATTTCTTCCTTGATGTTAGATCCAAGCATTTTCCCTGCTGCAGAGTTAAGCTAACCGGTCTGTAGTTATCCACCTTTTGTCTGCTCCAAAATGACGCTGGTAATCTAGTGATGGGAGACAAGGAAATAGCTGAGGAACTTAATAAGTACTTTGCGTCAGTCTTCACAGTAGAAGACATGAGTAATATCCCAACAATTCAGGAAAGTCAGGGGGCAGAGTTGAATATGGTTGCCATCACAAAGGAGAAAGTGCTAGAGAAACTAAAAGGTCTGAAAATTGATAAATCTCCGGGCCCAGATGGGCTACATCCTAGAGTTCAAAAGGAGATAGCTGAAGAAATAGTGGAGGCGTTAGTTATGATCTTTCAAAAGTCACTGGAGTCAGGGAAAGTCCCAGAGGATTGGAAAATCGCTGTTGTAACCCCACTGTTCAAGAAGGGAACAAGAAAAAAGATGGAAAATTATAGGCCAATTAGCCTAACCTCAGTTGTTGGCAAAATTCTAGAATCCATCGTTAAGGATGAGATTTCTAATTTCTTGGAAGTGCAGGGTCGGATTAGGACAAGTCAGCATGGATTTAGTAAGGGGAGGTCGTGCCTGACAAACCTGTTAGAGTTCTTTGAAGAGATAACAAATAGGTTAGACCAAGGAGAGCCAATGGATGTTATCTATCTTGACTTCCAAAAGGCCTTTGACAAGGTGCCTCACGGGAGACTGCTGAGTAAAATAAGGGCCCATGGTATTCGAGGCAAGGTACTAACATGGATTGACGATTGGCTGTCAGACAGAAGGCAGAGAGTTGGGATAAAAGGTTCTTTCTCAGAATGGCAACCGGTGACAAGTGGTGTCCCACAGGGTTCAGTGTTGGGGCCACAGCTGTTCTCTTTATATATTAACGATCTAGATGACGGGACTGGGGGCATTCTGACCAAGTTTGCCGATGATACAAAGATAGCTGGAGGGGCAGGTAGTATTGAGGAGGTGGGGAGGCTGCAGAAAGATTTAGACAGTTTAGGAGAGTGGTCCAAGAAGTGGCTGATGAAATTCAACGTGGGCAAGTGCGAGGTCTTGCACTTTGGAAAAAAGAATAGAGGCATGGACTATTTTCTAAACGGTGACAAAATTCATAATGCTAAAGTGCAAAGGGACTTGGGAGTCCTAGTCCAGGATTCTCTAAATGTAAACTTGCAGGTTGAGTCCGTAATTAAGAAAGCAAATGTAATGTTGTCATTTATCTCAAGAGGCTTGGAATACAAAAGCAGGGATGTACTTCTGAGGCTTTATAAAGCACTGGTTAGGCCCCATTTGGAGTACTGTGAGCAATTTTGGGCCCCACACCTCAGGAAGGACATACTGGCACTGGAGCGGGTCCAGCGGAGATTCACACGGATGATCCCGGGAATGGTAGGCCTGACATACGATGAACGTCTGAGGATCGTGGGATTGTATTCATTGGAGTTTAGGAGGTTGAGGGGAGAGCTAATAGAAACTTACAAGATAATGAACGGCTTAGATAGGATGGACGTGGGGAAGTTGTTTCCATTAGCAGGGGAGACTAGGACGCGGGGGCACAGCCTTAGAATAAAAGGGAGTCACTTTAGAACAGAGATGAGGAGAAATTTCTTCAGCCAGAGAGTGGTGGGTCTGTGGAATTCATTGACACAGAGGGCTGTGGAGGCCGAGACGTTGAGCGTCTTCAAGACAGAAATTGATAAATTCTTGATTTCTCGAGGAATTAAGGGCTATGGGGAGAGAGCGGGTAAATGGAGTTGAAATCAACCATGATTGAATGGTGGAGTGGACTCGATGGGCCGAATGGCCTTACTTCCGCTCCTATGTCTTATGGTCTTATGGTCCGCTTCCTTTTTGAAACAGTGGCGTCACATTTTCTGTATTCTAATCTGTGGGAACCATCCCAGAGTCCATCGAAATTTAGATAAATTACCATTAGTGCATTTGCTATTTGCCCCGCCATCTCTTTTAACACCCTGGGATGCATTCCATCAGGACCAGGTGATTTGTCTAGCTATAGCCCCATTAGCTTGCCCAGCACTAACTCTTTAGTCATAATGGTCGTTTCTAGATCCTCACCTGTTATAGCCACCTTGTCATCAATTTTTGGAATGTTATTTGTGTCTTCCACTGTGAAGACCGACACAAAATGCCTGTTCAATGCCCGAGCCACTTCTTCATTTCCTATTATTACTTCCCCTTCACATACTCCAAAGGACCAATGTTTACTCTAGCCACTCTTTATCGTTTTATATATTCGTAGAAACTTTTGCTATCGGTTTTTTATATTCTGAGCTATTTACTCTCATAATGCATTTTACTTCCCTTTAAAGCATTTTCGTGGCTTTCTGTTAACCTCTAAAATTTTCCCAATCCTTTATTTCCCCACTAATCTTTGCTACTTTGTATGCATTTTCTTTCAATTTGATGCCTTCCTTTATTTTCTTCGATATCCATGGCTGATTATCTTTTTTCCTACAATTCTTCCTTATAACTGGCATATATCTTTGCTGAGCACTGTGAAAAATCGTCTTGTAAGTCTTCCACTGTTCAACAATTGTACCACTATAAAGTTTTACTCCCAGTCTATCTTAGCCAACTCCGCCCTCATCCCATTGCAGTCACCTTTGTTTAAGCACAAGACAATGGCATTGGATTTTACCTCCTCATGCTCCATCTATATCTTGCATTCAACCATACTATGATCGCTTCTTTTGCGAGGATCCCTAACTGTAAAATCATTAATTATTCCTGTCTCATTACACAAGGCCACATCTAGGATAGTTTTCTCCTTCGTAGGTTCCGTTACATAATGTTCACGGTAAGTATCGCGATGCATTCTATGAACAACCCCTCAAGGCTGCCTTGACCGACCTGGTTTGACAAATAGATATGTGGATTACAATCCGTCATGACAATTGCTGTACCATTTTCACATGCATCTGTTATTTATTTCTTGCCTCACCGTGATGTTATTGTTTGGTGGCCTATAGACTAACCTATCAATGACTTTTTCTCCTCACTATTTCAAATTTCCACCCAAATGGATTCACCTTTTTTTCCATAGAACCTCGATCATCTATCACTACCACCCTGATGTCGTCTTTAAATATCAGAGCTATACCGTCTCCCTTACCTTCCTGTCTCTTCTTCCGAACAGTCTGATACCCCAGGAAATTTAACTCCCGGTCATGACCAACCTGCGACCATGTCTCTATAATGGCCACCAGATCACACTTGTTCGCGATGATTTGTGCCATCAACTCATTTTCCTTGTTTGGAATGCTAGGAGCATTCGGATAAAGTGCCATTATGCGAGTTTTTGTACTTTCCTTTTGAATACTAACACCTTCATTAATAACATCTCCTGAGTTCTCCTTCCTTTGAGCTTTTTTTCCTGATTTTCGATGTAGTTGAAATATGCTCCCCACATGCTAACCTGCTGTTTTGCATTCTATTCACCGTTAGACTTCCCATAGTTTTACTCTTCCCTTCCCCACCCCCAACTTGCTAGTTCAAATTCCCTGTGACCACCCTCATATCTCATAACATGTGTCATTTAGAAAGTTCTGACACCTATTGGGCATTAAGAAAATCTCAATTCAGTCAGTCAGAGTCCATGTCTTTCTGTGCAAGAGAAATAGTGCTTGACTAATTTATAAACATTACTTGAAGAAGGAGCAAGCATCGTGCACAAATGGGAAACTGCGGATGTGGTGTAGCCAGCGTTTATCAATCTTGACGGATCAGATGTTTCTGTACTGAGTAAGAATACATTAACATTAGCATAGTTACATGATTGGTTAGCCGGCAGGAAACGGTGATTAGGTATAATCTGGCCAAGTTATGGTTGACAAGATGCATTGATTGGAGTCCCAATGTGATCAGTGCTGGGCATCAATTATTTATAATCTGCGTTGATTAAAGCAATTTATCAATGCCATTTTTTCTGACGACAAAAAGTGCGCAAGCAAGTTGTCAAGGCTGCAATTGGCGACAGATAGGTTCAATCGGTGGGCAAAAATTTGGGAGAGAGAATATAATGTGAGAAAAGTTAACTTTTCTACTTTGGTAGGAAGACGAGAAGATCAGCATATTATCTAAATGCGTAGAGATTACACCACTCTGAAGTAAAAAGATATATTCTCCTGCGGGAGACCAATAGTTAATATGCAGGGCAAAAAGGTGTGAACAAGGCAAATCGAATGTTGACGGTTGTGCAAACCGGAATTGAATATAAAAGTAAGCTTGCTTTACAGCAATGTATTTGGAAAACCACATCGATTGTATTCTGGACAGTTTTGATCTCCTTAATTAAGAAAAGGCATAATTGTGCTAGAAACACTTCAGAGAGATTTCACCCGACTACTTCCTGCTATGAAAGTATCATCTTTGACAAATTGGGCTTCTATCCATCTTTGTTTACAATAATGAGAAGTGATCCATTTGAAACATAAATGGTGAATGGAATTGACAAAGTGAATGCTGAAATAATGTTCTGAAGAAAAACGGAGACTCGGGGGAGCAGCAAATACATAAGTTATCACCCATTTGAAACGGAGCTAGGTATTTTTTTCTTCTCTGTAGAATTATTTTCCCCAGAGAGAGGGAGATGCAAGTACCCCGTATGTTTTAAAGACAGGTGCGCACAGATGGCTAACAATCGAATCAATGGCCGGAACGTAATGTTGAGGTTTTAATTGGATTATCCATATATAGCAGCGCAGACTTGTCCTACTCCTGCACTAAATTCGTATATTCCTACATTTGTGCATACATTTGTACTGAGATTTGATCTCAGTATATCGAATAGACGAGAATGCATGCAACAAATCTCTCCCATGGCCTGATAATCAGGAGGCTCATGTCTGGAAAGCACTTTACGAGAGGAGCATCAGTACACTGGTACTATATTTTTAGAAATGAATTTAGCAGCGATGACTGTCATATTATTTCATTGTTCATAACAAAATTCTTATGTATTCTTATATGTACATTCCACGATCAATAGGAACGATATCAGGTAAGGCAGAGCTTGCATAATTTTCTTGTTATTTAAGAGATAATTTTCTAATCTATTTGATGCTGGAATCATTATACGGATGGCATTCCCTAAATTAACGGATGTGGGGAGCTCGGCAGAAAATTCAATGCAGCGGGTTCGCGCCGCGGCCGGATATGCTGTTGTCATGGGAGACAATTTTCACTTCGCCATATTAGTACCATGCCAAGGTCTATTAATTCACTTTGTACACACCTGATTCTTGCCATCTCTCACACAAAATCGGTTGGATTTCTGAGTTTAAGACTGACAGGCAGAATCGATATAAAAGTTTACTTTGATCGTTATGACTGAGAAAATGTGCGAATTAGAAGTTTTTGTGGCCACCATTTTTGGAGACAATGGGCGGAATGTTCGCCCGAGGTTCGTATGATCCTGCCCGAGGTCAAAGGAGAATGCCCTTCTCCGAACCTCGCCCGCCCCCGCAATCGGGGCCGGGAACATTCCGGCTATCAGCCATGTAGTTCGAGCGAAGTCTATTAAGATCACAATGTGACTGATCGAATTTAACAGAGGAACTCGTCTCACTGAGTCGCATAATATGATGCTCACATGAAATAGCTGCTGGAAATTTTATTTTACGGCCTTCATTGAGGAAAAATAGAGATGCCTTCATTATGGATGAGATGCAAGTCAGCTAAATAGCACATGTAGTGCATAATCGGTGATAGAGATTATTCCTGACCTCAAAGTCCTCTAAACCTCGCCCTTATTCATCGCATTTCAGACCATAGTGCTTCCTAGTAAATGAATGGTTTCAGTCCCACTGCTTATGGAGATCCTACTGGATGAAGGTGTCAAGTGCAGTTAGAAATTCGTGTTACCGTGTGCCACAGGAGGGTGATCCTTGGTTTTCTTCCCAAACTCAGGCGCCGTCAACAAAATCAGAGCACCGCTCACGCCATCTTGGAGCTGACATCTTGGAGTACCAATTAGTCTCGCCCTACATTTCAAAAATTGACTCTCGTTACACGCCACACCCGATATTCATTTATATTGCAGTTATTAGAGTGGGATATCCAGAGGGCATAAACAAGGAATCATCCAAGGGCGCCACCGTTGCATTAATCTCAAATACGAATTTTTAGTATGTTGGGTCTGGTGCACACGTCAGTAGCCCTATCAATTAAGTCAAACGGCAATTCGCTTCATTCGGATTTCATCAGCCCCAGTGTTGCAAGTACGTTTCGGTCGTAACTTGTTCTACCTAGAAGTTGATGTCAACTGGACTTGTTGCTCATACACGGGTGGATGTCTCCATAAGGAACGTTTACCATGACTATTGCGCACTTGTGATGCCTTCGATTCCATTATATGTTTACAATCGCTGTGAAGGACAAAACTTCTTTGAAACATGAAGCAACATGTTTTGACTTTCTTCTGGGGAACAATAAGGATAGAAAATGTAGGAATTACTCAACAGGTTTGTGAACCCCTTTGGAGCGAGCCGCGGAGTTAACACTTCGGGACCAGAAACCCGTGATAAATAAAGTTCAATAAGATTAATTGTTCTTCCTTTCTGCCTTATCACAGCAAATATAGAGGAAGAATTCATAGGTAAACAACACGGTCTTCCATTGCTTATTTGTTCACATGTCGAGAACACGTTATTGCTGTTAAGTGAAAATTCTCAATAGAAGCGTGGAATTAGAAAATGGGCGGTCGCTCGGGAGAAAGAGCGTCGGGTTCAATTGGATCGATTGTATCATAGGTCACGTGACCTGCACAGGCACTCCCTTCATTCCGTCACTCTCGGACTAAAGGGAATGATAATGTTGACTTTGCATATTTCAATCTCCGACAGACCGACGTGCCATAATATGTCTTGAACTTCCCTGTTTTGATCACGCTTGCTTTTAATGGATCTAATGGTCTTCTGGTGATATCAGAACATGATGAGGTAACAGTGGTGAGAACTGCTGCCTCGCACCGCCAGGGCCCCGGGTGCTCCGGTTTCTTCACACAGTCCGAAAGGTGTGCAGGTTAGGTGGATTCGCCTTGCTCAATTGCCCTTTAGCATCAGGGAGATTAGAAGGGTAAATACATAGGGCATGGCTGGGATTATTGTCGGTGCAGACCTGATGGGCTGAAAGGCTTCTTTCTGCACTGTAGATATTCACTGATTTTATGATTCCATGAAATAAATGCCTCCACATTTCTACGGATTCTACGATGTAGAGTTATTACTATATGTCCTCAAAACAATGCAAACTTTAATAAATACCGTAATATTTTTACATTTAAGAGGAATTTGGATATTTAAAGAGATGGGAATTTTCTGGCCTGGTTTAACAGGATTTTCAGAATTTAATTCATTGTGTCTTCCTTTTCCAGACTGGTGACATGTCATTCATTTTTTTTAGAGAATTAATGCAAAATGAACATCCTTGCTGTGATATTGTTGAATATGACAGCAGAGATGAATGGGGCGGCACGGTGGCACAGTGATTAGCACTGTTGCCTCACAGCGCCAGGGACCCGGGTTCAGTTCCAGCCTCGGGTCACTGTTTGTGTGGTGTTTGCACATTGTCCCCGTGTGTGCGTGGGTTTCCTCCGGGTGCTCCCGTTTCCTCTCACAGTCCAAAGATGTACGGGTTAAGTTGATTGGCTATGCTAAGTTGACCCTAATAGTGTCAGGGGGATTAGCAGGCTAAATATTTGGGGTTACACACATACGGCTTGGGTGGAATTATGGTTCGTGCCGACAATTAAACTTTTTTTGTACAGATTTGCAATTTTGCTTTTATTCGACTTGTGGAAACTTTCTTCGGTTTAAATCAGGTCAAGCAATCTAAGTGTGTTGTACAAAACATGCAAATGCACTAATTGAACAGACTTTGTTGTTAATGCCTGTTCACCTTGAAAGCTTATCTGGCCTTACCATTTATCCTAAGAATCATGTCTTCCTTTAACAGTATCGTGTTGTGCTCTAGTGCCTCAACTACCGGCAAAAGGGCAAACTTGCTTAAATGAAAGAAATTTTAATTGAAAGAGCAAGCTGGCCAAATTGCTGGGGATAAGTGCATCACAGTTTTTATGTCCCGAGGTTGCTGATGGGTGAAATATAGAATTATAGAAACCGTACAGTGCAGAAGGAGGCCTTTTGGCCTATCGAGTCTGCACTGACAACAGTCCCACCTCGGCCCTACCCGAGTAATCCCACATACCTACCCCACTAATCCCTCTGACCTACGCATCCGGAGAAACTAAGGGGCAATTGAGCATGGCCAATCCACCTAGCCCGCACATCTTTGGACTGTGGGAGGAAGCCGGAGCATCCATAGGAAACCCACGCAGAAACTAGAAGAATGTGCAAACTCCAAGCCGGGAATCGAACTCAGGTCCCTGGCGCTGTGAGGCACCAGTGCTAACCACTGTGCCACCGTGCCGCTCACGGGGTCTGTCATATCCCTTCAGAACTCTACTGCACGGAGAGTTAACACAGGGAAACCGATACACATTGCCCAACGAACAATTTCTGAAGACCTGCGGCCAAACCAATGTCAATTATGTTTCAATGCAAGTAACCATATCAAAATTCTGCCACAACTACTATGCACCTACCGCATATTGATCCTTATGTGATAAATCATTGATATCTCAGCAATGTGTTACAAATTAAGCAAAACTAGACACGTGCCATTCTCAAAGCAGTGATTTCAGGCGACATTTTCTTCGGATTTAGCAAGCAACTTGACTAGATCAGATATGTCGCATTCATCCATATGATATATTGCGAAACGAAGTCCAAAGATGTGCATTTTAGGTGGACTGGTCATGATAAATTGCCCCTCATTGTCAGCTGGATTAGCAGGGTAAATACGTTGGGTTACGGGGATAGGGCCTGGGTGAGATTGTTGTGGTGCAGGCTCAATAGGCTGAATGGCCTCCTTGTGCACTCTAGGGATTCTATGACTTCTATCAAATGATTATTAATACTATTTACTTACTGCCCTTTTTCACATATTCTCCCTTACCAGAATGCAAAAAACTTCTTCAAGCGAGCAGTAAGAACTCATTTTAAATGTGAAATGTTACCAAGTGTCCAGAACATGTGTTTCTGCATTTTGAGGAGTGAAAATAATATACTTAGAATAATTATATGAACCTCAGCTAAAATAACTTCAGCCTGGAACGTCAATTGGTGGGATGTTCCGAGGTCCTTATGAAAGGAGGAGAATCATACGAAACCAGGTATTTTCTCAATAGCACTCAGAATACAGGCATCGATGGATTTGAGTACTTGGAGGAAGTGCCACTCTTTGTGATCAATCACCCTACGCGCTGATGCCGCGCTGACACCGCAGAGCCTGAGGAATCCATGAACGCATTACGGGTTTATGGATGTTAATTTCATTTCTATACGAGAAAGATCATAGATGTCTCTGCAAGTTTATATTCGGTTTATTGTAATTACAGATCCATTGTCATTCATTTGTTTTACTCGTTCTTGCTCTTCAAACAAGCAAAAGCCTCAGGAAATAGTCCAAACCTAAATAAGATCAGATCATGCAATCCGCGTAACACAAAAGGTACAGCGAGAAGTTAAGTCTAAAAGCAGAAATATTTGTTGCTCCATCAAATATGAGGCAGATATTTAGACTCGGCCTGCTGGCAATTCCTGCAATTTCCTTCCGTCTTTACTAAATCAAGCCACGAGATTCTCAGCAGAAAAAAAACTAACATTCGCATTTCGGACTTCTTCTCTGGCATATTCTTCCGCCAGGTCACGGAAGGGGAAATTCTGTCCTATAACATTACAGGGGTGACATATAGCCGTATGATGAAATTGATGGAGCATTCCCTAGTACCTTGGCAGTTAGCCCTGACAATATGCACTGCTAACTAGAAGCCCGCGCGGTAATCTCCGAGTTTTTCTCTCCTAAATAATATCGACGGAAATCAACGGACAAAACGTGTTTTGTATTTCAATTTTCCAAAATAATATTATGGATCCTATGTTCTAGAATCATTCATTTTATATATTTCTACAGACTGTTTTTTGTAGAATTCCAACAATAGCCAGTACAATAACTTCATGACTTTTATTACAGTGAGACAACTGCTTGTAAAAGATATCGGTAAATCACTCAGATCATCTGTACGTGCTGTTCTAATCATTCACATATTCCATATCTAACCATATCGTTACTAGCCATTGATTACTGTAATACGTTACCACCTAACGATTTGATCCTGGTAGTTTTTAAATACTGTCATATCGATAAGGTACTTGTCCATTACATTTTTTCGCAGGCCTTAGTGACAAAGTAAAGCACATCATTACTTTACACGGCGACGAATAATACAGATCGTAATCACCATGCAGGTAGCAGCATGAAGAAACTGGGGAAATCAAAGCCAGCGAGAATGCGATACCTATTCAACCTGCATATTATACTTCTTGCAGTATAATGCAATTATAAATACGTAACCGTGGAGCACTCTTTCATGTTCCTATATATTCTATATGCACTTCAATTATCCACATGTTTCCGCTATGGCACTTTTCTAATTTCAGGTTATTTAAATGTTGCAAATTTGAAACAAGACCATAATCGCTAGATGGGCTAAATCTTGCGACCAATCGTGAAGGAACACCGGCAGCCACTCAGTACAGTTGCATTGGCCCACAGGTTCCCCGGATGCGAATGCCAAAAGAGTTCGTTGTGAGTGGAATGCCATTTTGGGACAGCACACTCTACAGTTAGCCCAAGACTTATGTGAGCAAAGAAAGCAACTCAGAATCGTCGGAAGCCATCATGCTGAATACGAGTTACTAAGCGGAGAAAAGTTCTGAACTAGCAAGTTATGATATTCAAATCCTTTTCAAAAGGAAAAATGGGACAGATGAAAGCAAACGTTAAAAAAATACTGATGTTATTTATTTTAATCTCCCTGATAAAAAGAAAAGTGGAAGGAATGAAAGGTCACATTTATAATAACAAGTCTTCAATGCAGATGCAGCAATGGAGACGTGCCACACCGTTGTAAATTTTACTTGCACTGAGATGGATTAACCCTACTTTTGTACTTGGTAATTTATCGTGCAACTGCCAAGTAATGCCATTTGACGTATCTCAATGCTGGACATTTTCTGGAGCAGCAGTGCAAATCTGACGGGAACCAGCTGCTATTCTGATGTATACTATTCCTATTTCTGCACGGGTTCTGAATAGCAGAGCTATTTTCACAATTCCAGTTCAAATTTCAAAGGGTTCTCTGATTTATTTCGTGGCGTTCAAGCATTTATAGCGCAGTTACATTCAATATGCAAGTTGAGAGGTAACAGATCTTTTGCTGAAGGAAAGCCTAAATTTGATATTCCAAAATTAGGCATGAAGTAGATAGAACCATGTTTTTTGTTCGCCAGACAGGGTAGAACGTGTGATATCGAATAAGTGCTGTCTTAAACGTCACGTCTGGTTTCCACTTAAATTAGATCATTGCTAGGAAAATCCGCTGCGATTAATAGGCGACTACTTTGTATCGTCCATTTCCACCAGCGACCAAACGTTAAATCAATGTCCCCACATTTGTAATTTGTGCAGCCAATTGCAGAAATCATCCAACTTAATATTTATTGACGTAAAATGAAATCAGTGCAAATTTATGGTCACTGACTTCCGCGATTCTGCAACACCACTTTGCGACGTCAAATATTTGTATATCGACACTGCAGGTATTCGACAGAATCAGAGATGGATTTCTCCTTAGTCGTCGCAGTGACCGCCAGAAGAAAATAAGGGGCCATTTTCCACTCCACATCATTGTCTTTGAGGATGCAAGAAACAGCCAAACTCCAGTTTGGGAACTGCTTCAAATGAATCAATATTCAACGTATTCCTGTGGAATGAGTTACTTTCATGTCGTGCTGTCTACAGCCCCTGCAGTGAAGCAAACTTATGTTCGTTCTCATTCTGATTTCAGAAATTGGAAAACTGATCGACCAACTCAAAGCTGCGGGTGAGGAAACTTATGGGAATTTGTTCAGAATACGTGCTGTTCGATTTAGAATTAAACTTTGTGATAATTACTCAATGTGGCATTTAATGCATTGGTTTTCAAGAAAACAAATCAGGACAGTCAAGACATCCCGCACAACCTTAAAGACGGTTGACATAATGCCCATTTTCTTGCTTGTGATCTGGAACAAGCGCTGATCAGCTGCAGGTTGGATGAGTGGCATCAGCACATAATTGTTGCAGCTCAGGAGAAATGTATTCCGCTCACTGTCTGCACTGACTCTTCGAATAAGCAATTCACTTAGTGCCGGTCTCCCGTTCCCCCTTTCACCCGTATCCCCCGCCCCACCCCCCTCACCCACCCTCCCCGCCCCCCCCCCCCCCCCCCGTCTCCCCCGTCCTCCCCGGAACCCTGCATTTTCATCCCTTTCAGATATCAATTGAATTCCCCTTTGAATGCTGCCATTGGGCTTGGCTCCGCTCAGGTAGTGTACTGGAGGCCATTGCGTGAAGAAATGTTATCCTTCTGTCGCTTTTTTTCCTCTTTTATCAATGACTCGAAAGCTGTGCCCCCTTATTCTCCACATTTTCACGTGTGAAAGCAGGTAATCCCCGTCAACTCTGCCTGGACGGCTCATACGTTTCACAGCCTCCATCAAATCATCTCTTTGCATTCTGTTCTACAAAATGTCAGTCCCCACTTCTGCAATTTCTCTTCGTAACTGAAGTTGCTCAAGACCGGAACATTGTCGTGACTCTTTTCTGCATCGATGTCTTCACATTTTCCCGAAAGTGCTGCCCCCTTTAACTGGATACAAAACTCCAGCTGAGGCGGTAGCAGAAGTAATAATGAAGCATGGAATGATCTGTGCTTTATTAAGGGTTTTATTAACATGTCATGACACCTTAATTGAATTCTTTACATATACGCACAAGCCCACTACTCTTGCACCCCCTTTCAAGTTGCACCTTTTATTTGGACTGCCTGCCGATGTTCTTCCAACTAAAGCTGAGCTCTTCACATTTCTCCACATTGCGTCTGCCATCCAGAAGGTCCAACTGCCCTTTTGCAATTTGAATCTACTCGATCTTTCTCACAGTTCAGAATGAACCCATGTTTTTGTATTATTAGCAAACGTGATGTCCTGCATTTGCTCTGTACACGAACTACGAACTCGAATTGACAGGAAGAGAGAGGTCCCAAAATTTACCCACGGGAAATCAACTGCAAAACATCCCAGCCTGTCAGTCAGCGAAATTATCATGTTGCCGCTTCTTCTTCGAGTCTTTATTCCATGAAGTATAACCTTGCTCACAAGTCTGTCGTACAGCAGTTGCTCGAATGCCTCCTGGAATTGTGTTCTCGCCATAACAACAGCAGTCATTAAGTAAACCAACTGGCCTCTAGTTGCTGAACTCAAGTTTACCAGCTTTTTGAACAAGGGTGTAACATTTGAAATTCTCCGGTCCTCAAGCATTATTTGAGTCGAAATCGACTGCAAAATGCCTCGCAATGTATACTGCCACCGTTCACAGTTTCATCTTGTTCTGGCGCCTTACCAACTTTAAGTACAGACAGCTTACTTAATATTGCCCTGTTTTCAATTTTAAGCCCCTACAATCAATCAATTACCTCGCCTTCCACCATGACATGTGTAGCCTTATCTTCCTTGCTAAAGAACATGTGCAGATCAATATGATACAATTATCACAATCCCTTAAAGGCACTGCTCCTGATATTTCACCTAATTTGCCCAACTCATTCTCAATAACTGAATGGAGAAGTGCCGCCTTCCACGTTGGACGGCGAAAATACAGCTGGGAAAAAAAAATCCTGAACACATTCTCGGGATACTTTCTGCTCTGAGACGTTTGCACTTCTGCTATCCGTTAATTTGATTTGATTAATTACCGTCACGTGTCTCAATGTGCAATGAAAAGTATTTTTTCTTGAGCGCTGTACAATCAAAACATACCGTACATGGAGGAGGAAGGGAGAGGATGCAAAACGTGGTGTCACTGTCATAGCTAGGGTGTTAAGAAAGATCAACTTAATACTCGGCAGACGTATTCAAAAGTCCTATGGCAGCAAGGCAGAAGTTATTCTTGAGTAAGTTGGTACGTGACCTCCGACTTTGTATCTTTTTTCCGGATGGAAGAAGGTGGAACACTATGTCCTCGGTGCGTGGGGTCCTTGATTTTGCTGGCTGTTTTTCCGAGGCAGCGGGAAGTGTACATAGAGTCAGTGAATCAGAGGCTGGTGTGCGTGATGGACTGGGGTTCATTCGCGACTCTTTGCAGCTTCTTGTAATCTTAGACAGAGCAGGAGCCATATCAAACTGTGATCCAACCAACAATAATGCTTTCTATGTTGCATCTGGAAACGTCGGTGAGAGTCGCAGCGGACATGCCAAATTTCCTTAGCCTCCCGAGAAAGTAGAGGCGTTGGTGGGCTTTCTTAACAATAGCGTCGGCATGGGGGGACCAGGACAGGTTGTTGGTGATCGGGACACCTAGAAACTTGAAACACTTGACCATTTGCACTTTTTCCCTTTGATGTACACAGGGGCATGTCTTCCACTACTCTTCCTGAAGTTGATGACTATCTCCTTCATTTGTCGACATTGTGGAAATTATTGTCCTCGCTCCAGTTCACCAGATTCTCTATTTCTTTCCTGTACTGCATCTCATCATTGTTTGATGATGGTGTCATCAGAAAACTTGAAAATCGAGTTGGGGGGAATTTGACCACACAGTCATAGGTGAATAAAGAATATAGTAAAGGGCTCAGTACACAGCCTTTTGGGGAGCAGTGTTGTGGATGATCGTGGAGAAGTTGTTGTTGCCTATCCTTACTGGAATCAGTCTATGGGTTAGGAAGCCGAGGATCCAGTCGCAGAAGGGGGACCTGAGCCCTTGGCTGCGCAGTTTGGACATGTGTTTCGTAGGGATAATGGTGTTGAATGCTGAGCTGTCGTCAATAAATCGGAGTCTGACATAGGTGCCTTTGTCATCCAGGTGGTCCAGGGTTGAGTGTAGGCCAGGGAGATGGCGATTGCTGTGGTCCTGTTGCGGCGACAGATGAATTGTAGTGGATCCAGGCCATCCGCGAGGCCGAATTAATTTGCACCATGACTAACCTTTTTAAGAACTTTAGAGTGATGAACGGCGGAGCCACCGGACTATCGTCATTAAGGCCCAGTCCCTGGCTTTTCTTTGTTACAGGGATGCTGGTCGTTTTCTTGAAGCAGATAGTGACCTCAGATTGGTGTAGAGGGTAAAGACGTCTGTGAATGCCCCCGCCGGCTGGTCCGTGCAGGATTTGAGTGCTCCTCCGGGTACCCCATCCGGACCAGTCACTTTCAGTCAGTTGACTTTCGAGAAGGCTGACCGAACATCTGCAATGTTGACCTCCGATACGAGTTCGACCGAGGTTTCCGGGGTGGAGGGCGCGCTCTCACTGATGTCCTGCTCAAAACGGGATAGAATGCGTTGAGCTCATCGTGGAGGGGTGCATTGATGATGGCGATTCTACATTCTTCAGCTTGTAGCCTGTTAAGTCTTAAGGAGCTTGCCATAGTCGGTGTCAGTCCGTGTGGCTCGCCTGGGACTCTAGCTTGGTCCCGTACTGTCTTTAGGCATTTTTGATGTATCTGGCTTTCTTGTATCGGTCAGGGTCGCCTGCCTTGAGCGCCTCTGACCTGGACGTCAGTAGACAGTGGATATCCCTGTTCATCAATGGTTTCCGGTTGGGGAACACACGAAGTCTTCTACACAATTACTAATGAAGTCAATTACTGGAGTGGTGTACGTTTTCAGGTTGGTCGCTGAGTTCTTAAATATTGACCAGTCCACTGACTCGAAGCAGTCCCATAGGAGATTATTCGATACCTCAGACCAACATTGCACGACTTTCGTTAACGGATTCTCCCGATTTCGTTTTTTTTGTAAGCCGGGAGCAGGAGCAGAGCCTTGTCCAATCTACCTGCGGATACTTAAAGCCCTTCACCATAACCACTCTCAAATTTTTGTACATTTCTTGCCATTCCCTTGCACTTTTATTCCATTAAATCCTTTCAATTTGTTGCTGCTCCTACATGGAGCCTTGAAATTGCACATTTCTTCTTGCCTAGCTCCAGCCAAATGTAGTCCTTCCTTGACGACTCTGGAACATCCTCTCCCTCTCTCTCCATCACTGCGATTCTCTCCTTAATCAATACCTCTATTTCACTGTTGTCTTTCTTTCAAATATTTCCTGAACACATTGCATCCCAAAGCCAGTCGCAATGTTCCAACAATCAAAATGTCTCCCTCTTGCACCAACTTTCCAGCGAATCATTCGGCTGTCTAACCCTTCTAGTTTTATACTCACTTGCGCTTGCTGGTGGGAGTAATCCGCTGATTGCTCTTCTGTTGTCCACTTTCTAATTTAATACCCACCTTTGGAGCATGGCCGAATACCTCTCTCTCTCTCTTTCTCGCTCTCTATTTGCATCCTTTCTGGTTGTATAACAGCTTGGTATGCCTCCTGTTCTGCCCAAGACCGCAAGGAACTACAAAAGGCCGTGAATGTAACCCAATCCATCACGCAAACCAGCCTCCCGTCCAATGCCAGCATGGTTAAGGACCCCAGGGGGCACCCCGGACATTCTTCTTGACGCCTTTTTCCGTCGGGAAATAGATACAAAAGTCTGAGTCACGGACCAACCGACCAACCGCCTCAAGAACAGCTCCTTCCCTGCTGCCATCAGGCGTTTTAATGGACCTACCTTGCAAAACGTTCATCTTTCCCTACACCCTAGCTCTGACTGTAACACGACATTCTGCACTCTCTCGTTTCCTTCTCTATGAACAGTATGCTCTGTTTGTATAATGCGCAAGAAACAGTAATTTTCGCTGTATGCTAATACATGTGACAATAATAATAAATCAAATTTAATCAAATCTACCCATATCATTCGTACCAATGTGGATGTTATCCTACTTGCAAAGTAGCGCTGTTTCCGTTCTGTATTACAAGACGGAATTGAAATCATTCAGACCCGCATACGGAGTGCACTTCCTCTCCTATCATCAGCAATCAACCCCCATCTTTCATCTGCTTGCTACATTTCGCATTTCCATAATCTGTAACAAGATAAATCGACTATTTTCTCCTCCTCACCGAGGCGTTGCTGAAACTAGCCCTGCCTTCCCAGCGAATTGATTGTACTTAAATACATTATGATTATCCCCAATGTTCTTATTTGAAGTCAAATACTCGCAACATTTGTGATTCAGATTTGTTTTTCGTAACACCGCATCACGCTGATTGAAATTTTTATTTTCCTGCCTCGAGTGACTAAATCATACATTTAAAATTTAAATAACATTTGCAGTTGGATTAATAAATTTGTTGTGCGATTTACCTTTATTTTTCCTTATTCCAAAAAGTGAAACATAGTGTTGCATCAAACAATGTGTTTGCCTCTCTTTTCCTTTTGCTTTCAGACAGTAATTAAAAAGAAACGTAGATGTATTCAACGATACTCCATTTACGTGTTGTGTCCATTCCCATATGTGATGTTCGAGTTGAAACGCGAGACAGAAGTAATTTAATTTGGGAGGGTAATGGGACAAATTCAGAACAAACACTTCCTTAATTGCATTCGACGACATGAGTGCTGCAGCAAATATCTCATCGCCAGCTACCTAGGAAGAATCGCAGATGGAAGCGCCGTCCCTGCTGCTGAGATCACATTCAACTGGAAACGAGTAAGAAACCAATTAGTAAACAGGGTGCACCTCGACAGAGAGTTCTACAGAGCGCACTGTTTATAGAATGATGGATGACGATATTCGATTTGTGCCATATACCTGAGAAAATGTGTCGCAATCCTTGTCGCATAAAGAATCTGCAGGTATACACAAATGTCATTTCCTCTTCTCATGGCTTGAGTAAAGATAAAATGCATTATAAACTAAAACTTGCCCGTGGCTAATATTGCATTCATTATGCCAAGTAAAAGTCAGGTATTTGCATAAATTTGTTCAATGGTTTGTTATTGGCGCTGATGCTGAAAGAATCTCAATCATTGACGGTACGCATTAAGCCCATGTTGCATGGTTCATTTTGTAACACTTTGTGTAATCGGACAAACATACGAGCAAATAGAATGTAGATTTATTACAATTACTTTGCAGACTCATATTTATTTTGCAGGTCTAACTCCAGCAGATGGTGGTACGTCAATTTGCACCACTCTGGACTCTGAATCATTATGCTTCGGGTTCCCATCGCATTCAAAGTTTTCAGCAAAAGAAAACAACGATAATTCAAACAATAAAGGAATCCCTAAGCAAAAAACCTCCTCCTCGTTGTCTTAAATGGGAGGATGCTTCATTTGAAACTGTACCCCATTGATCTGGAGTTCCCCACAAGGGGAAACATCCTCTCAGCATCTATTCTTCAGGCACCCTCAGAGCCTTATATTATTTTCAATGAACGCCTCACATTTTTCTAAAGTTCAATCGGCATGCCAAAAAATGTTCAAACAATCCCCATAAAACAAGAGCTTAATCCCACAAATAACCCCAGTGACAGTTATCTGAACTGCTGAAAAGCAAGGATTTTCTTCCTTAATTAAAGAGAACAAAACCGTATTCTAGATGCAATCGAGACCATATCCTGTACAGTTGTAGTACCTACTTACCTACTTACATATTCTATCTCAGTCGCAATAAAGGCCAAGATTCCATTAGCCTTCTGGACTAATTAATGTATAAACATGTCCATGTTTTCTGGCTGAGGTGCGTGGGTACTCAGATCCCAACGACAAGCATGAGAGAAATTAAAGTATATAAAGTAGATAACTACCATCTACCTGATTATCTGCAACACAGAGAATATACAGAGTTGGTTGTAGAAACAGTAGATACATTGGTCGTCATCTTTCGAAATTCTATTGCTTCCAGAGCTGTGCCTGCAGATAGGAATTTGAAAAATGTAACCCTACTATTTAAGAAAGTAGGGAGAGAGGCCACTGGGAACCGCAGCCCTGTTAGCCTGAAGGAAGGAAAATTCTGAAATCTTTCAGAAGGAATGTGTAACAGAACACATATAAAATGATGATAGGATTGGTCTGACTCAGCATGCATTTTTGAAAGGGAAATCATGTTTAACTAACCTGTTGGAGTTTCTTTATGATAGAAATAGTGCAATAGGCAAGTTGGAACTAGTGATATGATGTTACAGGCTGTGATGAGTGGGCTACCGCAAGGAGCAATGCTCAGGCTCCAACAATTCACGAAATAAGTCTCATTGCTAAGAATTAAGTGTAGCACTTTCGCGTTTGCAGATGACACAAAACTAGGTGTGAGTTACGCAGAGGATGGAAGAACACTTCAAAGAAATGTCGACAGGCTGAACCAGTGGATAAAGATTTGTCAGATGGAATAAAATGTGGAGAAATGTAAAGTCGTATATGGAGTATTTCTTCAATATGAGAAACTAGGACCCGTGGAACATGAAAGGGACTTGGGTGTTCTTATTCATGAGTCGCTGAAAGGTATCATCAATCCAGTAAGAATGCAAATGGTACTGAGATCTTTATTGCAAGAGGACTTGCGTATAGATGTAAAGACGTATAATTGAAATTACATACAATCTTGGTGAAACAGCGCCTGCAGTATTGTGTGCAATTTTGGTCACCTTAGCGAAGACAACACAAACTTGTCAAAGAGTGAGTTCACAAAAGGTGAACTAAATAAATTAATGGGATGGAGGGATTGCACTCTGAGTAAGATAAAAGGGACTGTGCCACTATTCTTTGGAATCTAGAAGAATGCACTGGACTCGAAGGAGTAGATACACAGAGAATGCTTCTCCTGGCCATGGGGGGAGAAGGGGCTCTACAATCAGGGGATAAAGACGCAAAATGAGGGGTACGCCACTTAGGACTGAGATTAAGAGGAGTTTTGTCACTGAAAAGTTGGTGAATCTTTGGAATTTCTTGCCACAAAGGGCTAAGGAGGCACAATTGTTGAGTTCTTTGAAAATGTGACTAAACACATTGACGAATGAAAAGCGGTAGATGTGGTTTACATGGACTTCAGCAAGGCGTTCGATAAGGTCCCCCATGCAAGACCTCTCGAGAAAGTGAGAGGGCATGGGATCCAAGGGGCTGTTGCCTTGTGGATCCAGAACTGGCTTACCTGCAGAAGGCTGGGAGTGGTTGCAGATGAGTCTTTTTCTGAATGGAGGTCGGTCACCAATGGAGTGCTCCAGGGATCTGTTCTGGGGCCCTTGCTGTTTGTCATTTTCATAAATGACCTGGATGAGGAAGTGGAGGGATGAGTTGGTAAGTTTGCCGACGACACGAAGGTTGGTGGTGTTATGGATATGTTGAAAGGATGTCAGAAGCTGCAACGTGACATAGATAGGATGCAAGACTGGGCGACAAGTGGCAGATGGACTTCAACCCGGATAAATGTGTAGTGGGCCATTTTGGCAGGTCAAATGGGATGAAGGAGTATAATATCAAGGGTAAGACTCTTAGCAGTGTAGAGGATCAGAAGGACCTTGGGGTCCGGGTCCATAGGACTCTTAGATCGTCCTCGCAGGTAGAGGAGGTGGTTAAGAAGGCATATGGTGTGCTGGCCTTCATCAATCGAGGGATTGAGTTTAGGAGTCGGGAGATAATGATGCAGCTTTATAAGACCCTCGTCAGACCTCACTTGGAGTACTGTGCTCAGTTCTGGTCGCCTCATTACAGGAGGGATGTGGAAATGATTGAAAGGGTGCAGAGAAGATTTACAAGGATGTTGCCTGGATTGGTTGGAATGCCTTATGAGGATAGGTTGAGGGAGCTCGGTCTTTTCTCCTTGGAGAGACGAAGGATGAGAGGTGAACTGATAGAGGTGTACAAGATGTTGAGAGGCATAGATCGGGTGGATTCTCGGCGGCTTTTTCCCAGGGCTGAAATGGCTGCTACGAGAGGGCACAGGTTTAAGGTGCTGGGGAGTAGGTACAGAGGAGATGTCAGGGGTAAGGTTTTCACTCAGAGAGTGGTGGGTGAGTGGAATCGGCTGCCGTCAGTGGTGGTGGAGGCAAACTCGATAGGGTCTTTTCAGAGACTTCTGGATGAGTACATGGGACTTAATAGGATTGAGGGTTATAGGTGAGCCTATATATAAGCCTTGGTAGGTAGGGACATGGCCGGCGCAAATTGTGGGCCGAAAGGCCTGTTTGTGCTGTATTTTTTCTATGTTCTATTTTCTATGTTCAAAACCGAGGTCGATAGATATTAAAACATCAAAACAAACGGGATAGTGCAGAAAAACGGTCTTGTGGTAGAAGTTCGGTCATGATCTCTTGGACTGGAAGAGCTCAGCCGAGTTGCAGAATGGCCGACGACTGCTCGCCTTTCTTTTTTATTATGTTCTTATATGCTGATGTTCTTATGTTAGGCTCGCTGGCATGTACTGGCTGCATTCGGTTTTCCATTATTTATTTTCCATCATTACTTCCCCAAAACCAATGTCTAAAAGACCATTTCCTAGTCACTTCCTTCCGTTTAATATACTTGCAGAAGTGTATACTTTCTGTTTTTAAATTTATTGCTAATTTACCCATCCAATTTCTCTCTATTTTTGTTATTTTATGTGATTTTGCCAACTTTCTAAAACTTGACAAATGTTCTGACCCACCAGTAATCTTTGCAGCACTGGACATCTTTTTTGTCAATTTGATACGATCCTTGACTTCATCAGTTTCAGACAAATTGTATGTTTTCTCAGAAAGCCTTATTTTCTCAATGAAATGTACCTTTGCGGATAGCTACATAAGAACGCCTTAAATTATCAACTATCTCACATTTTAAACTATTTTACTGAACTCAATTCATCCTTCATTGAAATTATCCTTATTTAAATTTATTAACCCAGGTGCAGGTCCGAGTTTCTCACTCGAAATGGAAATATGAAATTTTATCATGTTGGAGTGACCCTTGACTAGAGAATTATTTCCTCTAAAACCATACATTAATCCTGTCTCGATGCATATTGCCTGAACTAAAATGCCTGATGCCTGGTCACTTTTAGAATGTGGTATTCTGAAGATAAGCTAGTCAGAACAACAGTCTATCAACTCATCCTCAAAACCACTTTTTCCACTTCAATTTTATAAATTGAGATGTCTTTAACACAATACTTCATTAACTCGTGACATATGCTCTGCTCTACAATGTAGCGACTTTCAGTTGCCCTTTGGTAAACAACTCAAACCAGTGGCATAATTCTCTTGCTATTGTTTGTGTTCATGGAGATCGACTTTGCATCTTGCAGATCTCGTCCTTTATTAACAGACCGTAACGCAATTTACAAATACTTTATCCTTCCTGACTGTCAAAGAACCATTATTTATGAGTCACCACTCTTCGCTTTTCAACCACGTGTCTGCAATAGCTCTCATGTCATAGCCAGCTATTTCAATTTATGCCATGAATGCATCCATCTTGCCACGAATGCTGCGTGAACTCATTTAAAGAAACTTTAATTTTGCCTTGTTTCATTACTCTCCCGATTCTGATTCAATTTCCTAGTGCACCTTATGTTGCCCCTTCATGTCAACATCTGTGTACATTTTTCGCCTCGCTATTCTGCACCATTGGCAGGTCTTTCCTCAGTAACTTTTGAAATCTATCATTTGACCCCTCTGCGATTTAGTTCAAAACTCTATGGTCACCTAGTTACAGGAAGGATGTAAATAAGATTGAAAGGGTGCAGAGAAGGTTCACAAGGATGTTGCCGGGACTTGAGAAGCTGAGTTACAGAGAGAGATTGAATAGGTTGGGACTTTATTCCCTGGAGCGTAGAAGATTGAGGGGAGATTTGATAGAGGTGTATAAGATTTTGATGGGTATAGATAGAGTGAATGCAAGCAGGCTTTTTCCGCTGAGGCTCGGGGAGAAAAAAACCAGAGGGCATGGGTTAAGGATGAAAGGAGAAAAGTTTAAAGGGAATATTAGGGGGGGGGGCTTCTTCACGCAGAGAGTGGTGGGAGTGTGGAATGAGCTGCCGGATAAAGTGGTAAATGTGGGTCACTTTGAACATTTAAGAAAAACTTGGACGGGTTCATGGATGAGAGGGGTGTGGAGGGATATGGTCCAAGTGCAGGTCAGTGGGACTAGGCATAAAATGGTTCGGCACAGACAAGAAGGGCCAAAAGGCCTGTTTCTGAGCTGTAATTTTCTATGGTTCTATGGTAAAGAAATTCAGTATAAAAAATCGTTTACAAAGGTAGGAGGTGCACGTTCTTCCATTAAGCGACCCAAGTTCGACACATATTCCGGCTCACTTGCAATGCCATGTTTTCTGTATGTATTTAATTTTAACGTGAACAAATATCAGAAGAGAGTTTACTGAGTGGCTTAGCCATTGTTGCGTGTTTTGCAATGTGAACAATGTCAAAATTATCACTTTGACTTCAGTTCAAAAATACCTAGCAAAACGCATCACTTATACTGACAGATTAGCAAATTCGACAATCAGGACTGATTAATTCACGGAATGAGAGACAACAATCAAAATTATAGTCTTCACTACAGCAGTGGGTTACTTTGCTTGAATTGAACAAAATAGTTACTGCCTGTTCACTTGATATATCCGACTAGTCTCTTGAAAACTTGCCCTTGGAACGCGCTGTCTTAAAAGCTGGCTGGCGGTGTATGTCAACTGTTTTTGTTTTTATAATCCCTTGCAGCTCGCTGCCAAAGCCAATGGTGCAGAGTTGCGAGATGAAAATTGGACACAGAGTGCGACATGAAGGGACACCATAAGATGCACCAGGAAATTGAATCAGAATCGGGAGAGTAATGAAACAAGGCAAAATTAAAGGCCTGAACCAATTAATTCACAACATTACTCTCGGGCAACTAAAGCGCAAAGTGTGGGGAAATTCTCCAATCAGCAGAGTCTGGCGTGCAAAGGAAGCCAAATTTAAAAAATAACATTTTTGGAAATTCTCAGCAGGTCAGTCAGCATCTGTGAAGAGGAACAAAGCGAAAGCTTCAGGGGCCTTATCTAATTGTCTTCACAGAACAGCGGGCAACACGCCCGACCTGATGAGCATTGCCGCAACGTTCCGATTTTATTTCGAATTTCCAACACTCAGGGTAGTTTGCATTTGCAAACAAAGTAGATCTTTCAGCTCGATTGCATTGTGTCAGGCTTCTATGACTACCTTAGCATTTCCAACATTCGCCGCATTCAATTCGGATTAGAAGCATTCGCTTTTGACACGGTGCATGCGATGCTTCGAGCAATTGTTGAACCAGGCCTATAAATCGACGATCGTTTACAGTATTGGTGACCTGTGATGCATAGACCTTTCTTTAGAAGATAACCACTTACTGACGTTCTATTAACGTAAATATTATTTTTCTCTGGCAGAATAATCGAAAGATTTTGTACTGGAATATTACGGAAATGTGTATTTTGACAACAACAAACCTCAGCAGTACTCTGGCTTCTCTGAGCATGGAAAAGCGCAGCTTCCGTAGATCAGTCTGCAGTGTGTTACTAGCTGTGGATTAATGTGCCTGGATTGCATGTTTGCATCAAGTTATAAAATATGAAGCTGTTCTGTAATAAATTGACTTATCTAACATTGTAGCTTTCGGTAGATTGCTTGTTGTTAAGAAAGGCATGAGAGTGAATTATAATGTTGGTGTGAAAGATGGAAGCTTTCACCATTCGTCTTTTAGACGCGATGAGTTGCACGAATATGTGTGAAATAGCGTCTAACGGATAGACACCGCAAAAGATATCCAATAGCTCTCCGCTTATACCGGAAGTGCATTGCGGCAGCCTTCATTTCATGCTTTTTATTCTCAGGATTCGGAGAGCCTTCCAGAGGTAAGCAATACCTATTCGCCGGTACAGAAATCTCACAAATTTCAGTTGCAAAGAACTCGTTAGTTAAGGAGCTGAAAACTTTGCTCACTAGGGGAAAAAAGTTGTCAAAACTTTATACAACATGGAAAACGCCGCCCTCTAAGAGTTACTGTAATTTTTAAGGCGTTGGATCAAACAAATAATATTTTAATGCTAATGCTGTTTTGTAGAACAGGATTATTTAATATACCGTACGCTTTGAGGATTTAAACGTTTGTCATCGTCCCCAATGCGGAAATAACGAAGATATATCACTCTGGAAAGAAAGTACGTCCCGAACTTATAATATACGCCTATCTAGCTATACACTGTCGGCCGACATTTATTTAGTTACGGTATCTGCTTGTCCTGACTTTTATTTAGATACGGTATCTGCTTGTCCTGCTTCTCCTGACTTTCATGAATAATGTAAGAAGTTTAACAACACCAGGTTAAAGTCCAACAGGTTTATTTGGTAGCAAAAGCCACACAAGCTTTCGAGGCTCTGAGCCCCTTCTTCAGGTGAGTGGGAATTCTGTTCACAAACAGAACTTATAAAGACACAGACTCAATTTACATGAATAATGGTTGGAATGCGAATACTTACAACTAATCCAGTCTTTAAGAAACAAACAATGGGAGTGGAGAGAGCATCAAGACAGGCTAAAAAGATGTGTATTGTCTCCAGACAAGACAGCCAGTGAAACTCTGCAGGTCCACGCAACTGTGGGAGTTACAAATAGTGTGACATAAACCCAATATCCCGGTTGAGGCCGTCATTTCATGAATAATGCCAGGGGGATCCACTGGTAAGGGATAATTCCGACCGGAATCTCAGGATGGCAATGGCTTGCGTCATAATCACTGGCAAACCGGCCGGTGATTATGACGCAAGCCATTGCACTTGCTCGTTGATTTAAAGTTAAAGCCAAATATTAAGTGATAAAATCGCCATCCTGAAATTTCGGTCGGAATTATCCCTTACCAGTGGATCCCCCTGGAATTAGTCATGAAAGTCAGGACAAGCAGATGCCGTGTTTAAATAAACGTCGGCCGACAGTGTATAGGTAGATTGGCGTATTTTATAAGTTTAGGACGTCCAACTACAACTACTGTGGTCGGTGCAGACTCGATGGGCCGAATGGCCTCCTTCTGCACTGTAGGGTTTCTATTATTCTATGATTCTACAGCAATACATTTGGCATTGAAAATGGACCGGACCACAGATGCAAAAAGAGCCGAAATCGCGCGTGCCTATCGTTCTCCCACAATGCGATACGTATCATGGAATGAGGGGGGTGTGCGTGTGTGTGTCGGGGGGTGGGGGGGGCGGCAAGGTGCGACGGCATAATGGTATTGTTATTGGGCTAGCAATCCAGCGATACTCTCGGTTGCCCAATGTTCCCAATCCTATATGATGACAATTGAATTCAATAAATGTCTGGAATTAAAAGCTGTATAGTGACAATTGTCGATTGCAATAAAACCCATCTAATTCACTCATGCCCCTTCACAGAACGAAATCATCCGCCTATATCTGGTCTGGCCTTCACGTGACTCCAGACCCACAGAAATGTGGCCGACTCTTAAGAGCCCGAGGAAGTACCCGAGCAAGACACTCTGTTTAAGGTTAATTAGAGATGGGCAATAAACGCTGGCCTTGCCAGGAACGCCCATATTCCTTGAATGAATAGAAAAATATCGCCTTTCCACTCGCTGAATAACCGGTAATCTCGGCCGAGAGTTCTTTTTGTCTGGTGAACAGATTCATGCAACAACAACGTCATCCCATTTGAATCGAAGAACGGCAACGAACAGTTTGTATGTGATATATTCGCCGAATTGAGAAATTTGTGAATCGGAAATCCTCTGGAGACGTGCCGCATAGCGTGGGGCTTTGGGTTGGCAGCCCGTTATACGCAGTGTTTAATATTCAGTTGCACTGAAGTCAATATAAAGAACGATCAGACTTGGCATCCAGCAGATGCCGATATGATCCAATGCCGCCCTCTTTGCAATAATTTTGTGACCATCGCTTTGGCAAGCTCTTTTTCGGTTTTGTTTCAGCCATGTGTCACTTCCAGATACTGACAGTCTCGCGACCCGTAATCAGCAAATACATTTAAAATGTTTTTGCCACGCTATTTGTCTTCAAAACGACCCCTTCTTTGTTCGCTAAAAGCCGCGCTGTGGGCAGCCAATCCAGAAAAATGCCCCATATTGGGTCCATACCTTGGTTCGATTTACAATTGTGCCACAGGTGGAGCGAATCACAAAAGAAGCCTGCAAGTTAAAATAACTTAACCAGGATATATTGCCACGATGCCACTGTCGCAGCGCAGGAACCCGAATTAAGAAAATAACTCGTTATCCTTCATAGATCTAATATCCGTCGTCGTGTATAACACGAGGCGAATGTATTGCACGCTTTATTCAACTTTTCCATCGCAAAACTACTATCCAAGGTTCCATTTAGCACAATGCTACTCCAAATGTTATAGCGAATTCTTAGCACCGAAATATTCAGAACAGAGACGAGAGGACGTTTCATTCCGCAAAATGCCCTCCACCACAGAGAGTTCCAGCAACGTAATTATTGAAATGAATAGAAAATTAACACTAAGGGGATCAAGATGTATGGACACAGATTGGAAAATTGAGTTGATTAATAAGTTCAGCCATGATTCTATTGAGGCACGGAGCAAGTTTCAAACCCCATATGGTCGACTGCTCCAAATGTGTATGCCCTTATATTCTTGTATCGCCTCATATTTGGAATATTCATTTCGCGCCAATCGTAATGTTGGCTCCTTTGTTTAATTGATTCAATATTGCCTGTTTCCGGTGAAACAAAATGAATGGATCTCTGTCCCGCATTCTGAATAAACATCGTCAGTTTCGAATTATTAAGCTATGGAAAATAATTTCAAAAACCAATTAGTTCTTACTTTTCGTCTGCAAGAGACCAAAGCACACCAGCGACAGTTTCAATTATGCTGAATGCCGGGACAATATGGTTTCCTAAGCGGGTTATAGCTCGTATTTGCGTATTCGCATAGTGCTGTGGGCAATGAAATTTATAATTTTATTCGATATTCCTCCTTCTGAGAAGAGGGTGTCCATAATATAGTCAGGGGCAAGCAATAGTAAATTTTTTGCTGCCACATCAGAAATCAGGAAAGAGGAGCAAACGTCCGCTTTCCTCCATGGTGCAAAGCGATGAACACCGAACGGGCAGCCGGCTAGCATTCCATTGCATTTTCATTTTCATTCACTTTCGCTCATAATTCAATTGCTGCGAGTCCAAAATGATAATCCCATCACTTTGGCAAGATTGCAACCCTGTTGTGTTTGCACCATCTGGGATTAACTGTGGGAATCGCACTACGTTATAGCAGCAAGCAAATGTATAGTTCTGACAAACTAATATCAATAAGTGTGAAATATTAAGCAATCTACCAGCTCCGATGAATTTCGCACTGACTGTGCCAGTCAGTGACTCACTGTCTATGTCAACGCCGCGGAGCCTGGGGAAAATTCCCTTCAAGGATTTAAAATGAATGTCATACAGTGCAATGGCCTCAAGCCCTACTCAGAGTCGTTTAGAAACACAGACTCTCACATAGAAATATACAAATATTTGAATCGATTTCATTCTTACTGCTTGTTTTTATATGCTGAATATCAAATGGCATATTTAAAATGTTCAAACGTGCTGGAAGTAGCTCTTGAGTGAGACGTGTCTTTTTTTTTCTTACAGAAAAAGAGGAGGACAGTAAGTATGGTGAAAACTGTCTATTTTAAGTGCTATGATGTGGGTGTGTCTAACCAACTGGGGCGGCCGGTGGCACAGTGGTTTGCACTACTGCCTCAGAGTGTCAGGTTCAATTCCGGCCTCGGGGCATTTTTCTGTGTGGTGTTTGCACGCTCACCCTGTGTCTGCGTGGGTTTCCTTCGGGTGCTCCGGTTTCCTCCCACAGTCCAAAGATGTGCGGGTTCGGTGGATTAGCCATGCTAAACTGTCCCTTAGTGTCAGGGGGTTAGCGGGGTAAATGCATGGGGTTACGGGAATCAGGCCTGGGTGGGGTTGTGGTCAAAGAACAAAAGAACAAACAGAATTACTGCACAGGAACAGGCCCTTCGGCCCTCCAAGCCTTCACTGACCATGCTACCCGACTTAACTAAAACCCTCTACCCTTCCGGGACCATATCCCTTTATTCCCATCCTATCCATGTATTTGTCAAGACGCCCCTTAAAAGTACTATCACATCTGCTTCCACTACCTCCCCCGACAACGGGTTCCAGGCACCCACCACCCTCTGTGTAAGACATCTGTCTCATGCATCTCCTTTAAACCTTGCCGCTCACACCTTAAATCTGTGCCCCCTAGTAATTGACTCTTCCGACCTGGAAAAAAGTCCATGCCTCTCATAATCTTGTAGACTTCTATCAGGTCACCCCTCAACCACTGTCGTTCCAGTGAGAACAAACCAAATTTCTCCAACCTCTCCTCATAGCTGATGCCCTCCATACCAGGCAACATCCTGGTAAATCATTTCTGTGCCCTCTCCAAAGCCTCCACATCCTTCTGTTAGTGTGGCAACCAGAATTGAACACTATATTCCAAGTGCGGCCTAACTAAGGTTCTATAAAACTGCAACATGACTTGCCAATTTTTAAACTCAATGCCCCGGCCGATGAAGGCAAGCATGCCGTATGCCTTCTTGACTACCTTCTCCACCTGCATTGCCACTTTCAGTGACCTGTGTACATGTACACCCAAGTCCCTTTGCCTATCAATACTCTTAAGGGTTCTGCCATTTACTGTATATTTCCTATTTGTATTAGACCTTCCAAAATGCATTACCTCACATTTGTCTGGATTAAACTCCATCTGCCACCTCTCCGCCCAAGTCTCCAACTGACCTATATCCTGCTGTATCTCTGATGGTCCTCATCATTATCTGCAAATCCACCAACCTTTGTGTCATCCGCAAACTTACTAATCAACCCAGTTACATTTTCCTCCAAATCATTTATATATATTGCAAACAGCAAAGGTCTCAGCACTGGTCCCTGAGGAATGCTACTTGACACAGCCGTCCATTCAGAACCACACACTTCCACTGCTACTCTCTGTCTTCTTTGACCGAGCCAGTTTGTATCCACCTTGCCAGCTCACCTCTGATTCCATGCGACTTTATCTTCTGCACCAGTCTGCTATGAGAGACCTTGTCAAAGGCCTTACTGAACTCCATGTAGACAACATCCACTGCCCTACCCTCATCAATCATCTTTGGCAGTTTCTCAAAAGTCTCGATCAAGTTAGTGAGACATGACCTCCCCTTCACAAAACCATGTCGCCTCTCACTAATAGGTCCACCTATTTCCAAGTGGGAATAAATCCTGCCTCGAAGAATCCGCTCCAATAAGTTCCCTACCACTGATGTAAGGCTCACCGGCCTCTAATTACCTGGATTATTCTTGCTACCCTTCTTAAACAAAGGAACAACATTGGCTATCCTCCAGTGAGGATACAAAGATTTCTCTCAAGGCCCCAGCAATTTCCTCCCTTTCCTCTCCCAGTATTCTGGGGTATATACCATCAGGCCCGGGGGACTTGTCTACCTTAATGTTTTTCAAGAACCCCAATACCACCTCCTTTTTTGATCTACACACCCTTTCCGAAACTCATCATCCACCAAGTCCTTCCCTTTGGTCAATACTGACGCAAAGTGGTCGGTGCAGATTCGATGGGCCGAATGGCCTCCTTCCGCACTGTAGGGATGCTAAGCCACACAGGAAAATACATAAAGAAGTGCGCTGTAAATTAGCGTATTTTCATAAAAAATATTTTTCACTTGTTTCCATGATAGAGCGAGGAAAGGAGTTAGGGTAATTGTTGGGTGATTCTATTGGAAAATAGTACGTGGGTCAGAATCTTCGGAGTCACGGGCTATGGCAGATAGCTGACTGTATACCCATCTTCTTTTCCAATGGAATTGCCATCAATGAAAATTAACATCCGGCAGGTGTCTACCTGAGCCTTAAAGGTTAACGCCTGTTTTGCGCAATTCGTGAATTGAATTCCACGCCTGAGAAAAGGTGGGGAGGCAGATTTAATTTGATTTACTATTGTCACATGTACTGGGATACAGTGAAAAGTGCTGTTTCTTGCAGAACAAGATCAGAAAGAGTTCGTGCGATCTGTCCACAAGTTACGAGGCCGGCGAGCAGAGCCGATAGGAATCGATTAACCGAACGATTAAGCTGTTTATTTGTGCGGAAGTTATGTCATAACTAACTGGCCACTCCAACTGCTATGGAAAGATGCAACCTTGCTGGCGGCTGTGAATTGCAACACACAGTTTATCTCAGACGGGAGAGGGTTATCTCATGGTCATGCAACGACAGCTTTGGCATGAACAGACAATTATGCTCATTACTGGAGTCTCCATTCAGAGATCGACAACGTGAAAATGACGGAAAGGAATGGGTTGGCTGTTTTCAGTGCTGTTCGATATTCACTCCAATTTACGGCCAAACTATGCACGCATTAATCACAAGAGAACATGCTGGAAAATCTCAGCAGCTCTGGCAGCATCTGTAAAGAGAGAAAACAGCTGGCGTTTGGAGTCCAGGTGACCTTTTGTCAAAGCACATCTTTATCATTGGCGATCGTGCAAAGCGTGTCAATGCAAAATGCAAATCCATGTTGCATTACGTGATCCTTTCCCAACGCATGTTACTGTTACTGAATTGTGTCACCGTTTCTATACATCACTTAACAACTTATATTTTCCTGACTTGCAGCTGTAAAAATATGAGGAGCAATTTTAGACCTAACAGATTATTCTATTGATGCCATTAACTTCTCGACTTATTTACTTATTCTATTTGATCAAATAGACAACCTGGAGGGAATTTTATATCAACAGAGAAAGAGCTTGCATTTTGTGAAAATGACACATGTTATCAGTTCCTGATTTGCATTGTATCTTTTCCTTTGCCGCAGAAGCCCTGCAAGACAAAAATGCAGGTAAAGGAGTGTTGCATTTTTCTGTTGTTGAGTATTGTTTTATTGACTGATGCAACTTTCTGGGAATTTGAAGGAGAGCAATAATTAATTTGTAGGCAGAGTTTGCTCGCGATATTAAATATTGAAACCGTTTGGATACAATTGAAAAACAATGGAAAAGCTATTACTCTAACCGATGTATCTTGTAGGTCACCAAATAGTTGGAATTGGGTAGAATAACAGATTTGTAAGGCAATTGCTTCACGACACATCACATTTAGAGTAAGGATAATAGGGCACTCGCCAGCCGAAAACTGAAAGGGCCAGGGATTTTGCTATGATCTATGCTTCATGGCCAACAGTTCCTGCGACATTGATGAATCTCGCCCTGGAAGAAGGGCGGGGGTGGGCGGGGGGATGTTGAGAGCGGGACGGGGGATTACTGGGAGTACAGTCAACTCAGAATGTCATAATTTGGAAAGCATCTTGTGCAGAATGACCAGAGATCAGCTCTGGAGAAGGGCGTGGACCATTCTCAAATAGGAGTTAAGTACTTGACAGAAATAGTGTCAGTGAATTGAGGATGTGTGTCGCCAGGTTAAATTGGAATTATGTACTGACAGAGGGTAATGTTATTGAACTTTTCTTTAAGGAGGGGATGCTTTGTGCGGAGCGCTGGTACGCTGACGCAAAGGGAAGGGGGAGTTCCCCGCACGACGAGAGTTTTACACATTATGATTACGTGGAGAAAGAGAAAATACGATATATTTCATTTTGCAAATGAAAGGCAGAATCCGGATGAAATTTAAAAATATAGTTGAAAAGTGAAAAAGCTGAAGAGGGAGCAAGATAGATAACGACAGAGTGGTTATGGATGGAGATACAGTCTAAGTTTCAGTAATAGGATCACCCCTGTTTTTAATATATCTTCATCAGTTGAGATTGTAGTCAGGGACTATCACTGTGAAATTGGCAGATCGCCTAAAGCTTGGAAATGTAGTTCATAATAAAAAACATAATAACCTTCAACAGTATGTAGACAGGCGGGTTAAAAGAACGAACACATGACAGATTAAACTCAACAACATCAAGTGTAAGAATGTACATTTAGATAAGAAGCTGAGAAGAAAAAAAGAAAAGCTACATTGTGCATTTTTGTGGCTTTATAGAAACAGCGAGACTTTGAAAGGCATTTTAACAAAGCAGTTAATAACACACATGGGATGTTTGGTTTTGTAAACAAAGCATAGGGTACAAAAGCCAAGATGGTATCCCATGCCTATACAAATTATTGGCTAAACCCCCTGTTAATAATTATATATAGTGTTGTAGCATACTTCAGGGATGGTATGCAGCGTTCGGAGAAGGTACAAAGTAATTTCCGAACAACTGCTCGAGGTTGAAGGACGATTTTGCGAATTATAACGAAGCGAAGCTGGGATCTTTCTCCTAAGAGCACATTAGGAGTTCGCTGCCAGATGAATACAGATACATAGTCTTCAGAAGAAATTGGAAAATAAACTTGAAGCAGAAAATATTGCAGGGTTTGTGAAAGTAGCGAAGGAGTACGTCCAACACGGTTGGTCCGAAGAGAGGATGCAAGATCAGTAAGCTTCTTGTATTGTACAGGTCACTCATTCAAGCATTTCTGCATCATTCGTTATTTAAAAGTGAATTGACCAAGCTCTTTGCTATCTGCTCTGGTGCTGCCTAAAGAAGCTCAGGGTGAAATATTTATTTATAAACTCCTATGAAGCGCATATGGGTTTTTTCATGTTTAACTTGTATCAATCCAAAAACAGGAAATGCTGGAAAATCTCATCAGGTCTGACAGCATTTGACAATCACAGAATCATAGATTCCTAAAGTGCAGAAGGAAGCCATTTGGCCTACCGAGTCTGCACCAACCATAATCCCACCCAGCCCTTATCCCCACAACCCCGCGCATTTACCCCAGATAGTCCCCTTGACACTAAGGGATAATTTAGCATGGCCAATCCACCTAACCCGCACACCTTTGGACTTTGGGAGGAAACCTGAGCACCCGGAGGAAACCCACACAGACACAGGGAGAACGTGCAACTCCACATAGACAGTGAGCCAAGCCCGGAATCGCACCCAGGTCCCTGGCTCTGTGAGACAGCAGTGCTAAGCACTGTGCCATCGTGCCGCCCTGTGTCACCGTGCCGCCCCAAGGGTAATCCAGACTCGAAACGCTGGCTCCATTCTCTCTCCACAGATGCTGCCAGACCTGCCGAGATTTTCCAGCAATTTCTGTTGATATTAGATTCCATCATTCGCGGTGATTTACTTTTATGTTAGTGTATGTATACAAGTTCTTGTTATTGCGCACAAGTGAACAGACGGTATATTCCTGGAATCAAAAACTATGATGGTGTTGTCTTGCCAAGTGTATTTAATAATGTAAAAGCAAAATACCATAAATCTGCAAATATGAAATAAAATACAAATTATGGGAAATGCTCAGCAAGTTGAAGAGCGTCCACGAAGCGTGATAATGGGGTTGACCTTTTGAGTGGAATATGATTTTCCTTAAAAGGTTAATACTCGGCTTGAAACGTGAAACCTTTCTCCAGAGACGCTGCAAGAGCAGCTAAGCATATCCTGTTTTTTTTGTTTATTTTAGTGTTTGTTTTTTGCTTCACTAATGTTCAGCCTCGCTGTGATATCTTCACATATGATCGTTTTTGTAATTCTATTAAGAATTGAAAAAACTTCTTCAATCTGCCAGTAAGTCAATAACGAAGATTTTTTTTAAATCAAGTTTATTATCATAAACATTGCCCTGTTTATTTCTGCTTGTTTAAAAAATCCTTCTTGGTCTGTTTCTCATTGCCCCAGTGAACATAAAAATAAAATGTTTTCGTCCTCTTTGTATACTTAACTAACCATTCTTTGCGTTTGCACCTGCGAGGAATCTGCCGCAATTTTAGAGGCATGGACACATGGCAATGGAAAAAAATTGTCATGGCGCTGATGCACTCACTATCCACGTCCTATGCAAATTGTTATGGACCAGAAACTCCAAGGTGTTTTGTGAAGCTACTATCTAAGTTTTACATTTGATTTTGGCACTGTTGAGCATAAGGTATTTCACTCCAGGTATGATTCAAGTGAACCACTAGGAAGCTTATATCAAGTTTATTTAAGAACACAGTTAGAATATAACAAAAAGATTAGCATCGATGTCCCCAGTCATATGACCTGACCTGACAATTATCCGAATCAAGTTCTACACTACAATACCAGGGGAACAGTAAAGCAACAGAACACTGCATTCGTTTAGATTAAAACAAACGTGGTATCAATTATACTGCTTCAGTAACACTAGAGGGCACTGGTTGTAGACAAAATTGCACAGATAAAATGTCAGGGAGTGTGAGGAACATCCTGCAGGGAAATATGATTAAAATACATTTCTTAAAGGCACTGTACCATCACAAAATAAAGACCGTCAAAGAACTAAAGGGCGTTGAGAAGCTGTTTGTCTCCCATTCCAGCAAGCAAAGAACATATTTTGCTGAAAGGTCAAGAGGTAAATGTGAGAAAGGAGATTAGGAGCCAATTTCCCCTTACAATGGAAAGCACAAACAAATTTTCAGACATGAGCATGGACAGACGGTGATATTTAGACAGTGCAAATCCATGGCATAGAGAAAGGATGAAACAATCACACACCTTAACAGGTGAAGGGGGAAAAGTTTGTGCGGAACCGTTAGAAATGGCGGAGGTGCTTAATGAATACTTTACCTCGGTATTCACGGTGGAAAGGGATCTGGGTGGTTGTACTGCTGGTTTGCGGTGGACAGAAAGGATCGAGCATGTGGACATAAAGAAAGAGGATGTGTTGGAACTATTGAATGGCATCAAGGTTGGTAAGTCGCCGGGACCGGATGGGATGTACCCCAGGTTACTGTGGGAGGCGAGGGAGGAGATTGCGGAGCCTTTGGCAATGATCTTTGCATCGTCGATGGAAACGGGAGAGGTTCCGGAGGATTGGAGGATTGCAGATGTGGTCCCTATATTCAAGAAAGGGAACAGGGACAGCCCGGGAAATTACCGACCGGTGAGTCTAACCTCAGTGGTTGGTAAGTTGATGGAGAGGATCCTGAGAGACAGGATTTATGATCATCTAGAGAAGTTTAGTATGATCAAAAGTAGTCAGCACGGCTTTGTCAAGGGCAGGTCGTGCCTTACGAGCCTGGTTGAGTTCTTTGAAAATGTGACCAAACACATTGACGAAGGAAGAGCGGTGGATGTGGTCTATATGGACTTCAGCAAGGCGTTCGATAAGGTCCCCCATGCAAGACTTCTTGAGAAAGTGAGAGGGCATGGGATCCAAGGGGCTGTTGCCTTGTGGATCCAGAACTGGCTTGCCTGCAGAAGGCAGAGAGTGGCTGTGGAGGGGTCTTTCTCTGCATGGAGGTCAGTGACCAGTGGAGTGCCCCAGGGATCTGTTCTGGGACCCTTGCTGTTTGTCATTTTCATAAATGACCTGGATGAGGAAGTGGAGGGATGGGTTGGTAAGTTTGCTGACGACACCAAGGTAGGTGGTGTTGTGGATAGTTTGGAGGGATGTCAGAAGTTGCAGCGAGACATAGATAGAATGCAAGACTGGGCGGAGAAGTGGCAGATGGACTTCAACACGGATAAGTGTGTAGTGATCCATTTGGCAGATCCAATGGGATGAAGCAGCAGTATAATATGAAGGGTACCATTCTTAGCAGTGTAGAGGATCAGAAGGACCTTGGGGTCCGGGTCCATAGGACTCTTAAATCGGCCTCGCAGGTGGAGGATGCGGTCAAGAAGGCGTACGGCGTACTGGCCTTCATTAATCGAGGGATTGAGTTTAGGAGTCGGGAGATAATGCTGCAGCTTTATAGGACCCTGGTTAGACCCCACTTGGAGTACTGCACGCAGTTCTGGTCACCTCATTACAGGAAAGATGTTGAAGCCATTGAAAGGGTGCAGAGGAGATTTACAAGGATGTTGCCTGTATTGGGGGGCATGCCTTATGAGGATAGGTTGAGGGAGCTTGGTCTCTTCTCCCTGGAGAGACGAAGGATGAGAGGTGACCTGATAGAGGTTTACAAGATGTTGAGAGGTCTGGATAGGGTAGACTCTCAGAGGCTATTTCCAAGGGCTGAAATGGTTGCTACGAGAGGACACAGGTTTAAGGTGCTGGGGGGTAGGTACAGAGGAGATGTCAGGGGTAAGTTTTTCACTCAGAGGGTGGTGGGTGAGTGGAATCGGCTGACGTCGGTGGTGGTGGAGGCAAACTCGTTGGGGTCTTTTAAGAGACTTCTGGATGAGTACATGGGATTTAATGGGATTGAGGGCTATAGATAGGCCTAGAGGTAGGGATATGATCAGCGCAACTTGTGGGCCGAAGGGCCTGTTTGTGCTGTGGCTTTCTATGTTCTATGTTCTATGTCCTAGTCGACTCGATTATTGCGATAGTTTTGTATCAAAGTGCACAGGACGATTCAAAGAGATGGAAAAGAAATATACCAAGCTTGCAGTTGCAAAGACCACGGTATTATTTGAAAGACGTTCTGGGAGGAGGGATGTTGACAAGTGCCAATACTGCGTGGAAACCCCAGGTATATGTTAAACGTGTATGACAGTGGCTTTTTCATACGACTGTCTCGTCATCATGCATCCATTCCTATTGCGTTTTGCAGTTCCTCACATTACATTCCCATCTATCCATTCAGCACTTCACTCAAGCCCATCTTTCTGTGCTGTAATCCCAGTCCCTGCAATCGTTATCACTAAGTTGCTTCCATGCACTGCTTGAGCAAAAGCCACTACATTCATACGCATGTTTGTTTTTTCAATATTGGAGGAGGAGAACAGCATGGGAGGACAATGAGTCAGGGATTTCCCTGATAACATACAAGGACAGGTGTGACGGTACTGAGGACCAGCTGAATCTCGGGATCAATAATCGTCGAAAATGGGGAGTTCCCATCTACTCGTGTCAGAGTTACATATCAGACAAACACATTTCATTACCCACTAAATGTTGTTAATTTGATGTTAACGATGTTTGATCATGCTTATAACAAGTTGCTCCTGTCATGTATTTATATCGCATCACATAATTCATGCACCAACTGGGATACTCATGCTTCTTTGGGATCCCAGTAATAAATATAGTTAGATTCTCACCTGCTACCCTACACTTTACAAATGAGCAAGGGCAGTGACTGTGGGAAGTCCGAGCCGGAGATTGCTCACCATTGCAAGTTCAGTTAGGCTGGATGCAGATGTTATATGCCCGATGTTAACGGTTGATAACCATTGAGCGGAAAAAGCAATAAATGATTAACCGCTGTCAAGCCTTTCAAGTACAGTCCAAGTTTGGAGAATGGTTGGCAGATTCTGCCTCAAGCATGAGTGCATTGATATCGCACTGATACTGTAAGCATGTCGTTTTGCACGATAAGACGGGGCAATGTCGGACATCAAGTGCGCTAATCAGAAGAAACTGTGCAAGTATTTAGCAGCGGCTTGCAGACTTAGAATGTCACCTTAAATAGATATTCATATATCTCAGCTCTGACATAAATCTCTTCAGCACAATGGTAACACTGAAGGGCGGCTATTGAAAGGGCCACGGAATTGGGGCCGCCAGTCAAAGCATTTCTACTTCTCACCCGGTAGCTTAACTACACAAGATGGATACAGAACTGGTTCGGTCATCGAAGACAGAGGGTAGCAGTGGAAGGGTACGTTTCTGAATGGAGGGCTGTGACAAGTGGCGTTCCTCAGGGATCAGTGCTGGGAACTTTGCTGTTTATAATATGTATATATATATATAAACGATGTGGAGGAAAATGGAACTGGTTTGATTATTAAGTTGCAGACGACACAAAGGTTGGTGGATTTGCGGATAATGATGACGACCGTCTGAGGATACAGCATACTATAGATTGGTTGGAAACTTGGGCGGAGAGATGGCACATGGAGTTTAATCCGAACAATTGTGAGGTGATGCATTTTGGAAGGTCCATATAGATAGGAAATATACAGTAAATGGCCGAACCCTTAAGAGTATTGATAGGCAGAGGGATCTGGGTGTACAGGTACACAGGTCACTGAAAGTGGCAACGCAAGTGGAGAAGGTAGTCCAGAAGGCATACGGCATGCTTGCCTTCATCGGCTGGAACATTGAATTTAAAAATTGGCAAGTCATGTTGCAGCTTTCTGGGACCTGAGTTCGGCCGCACTTGGAAATGTTTAATTCTGATTGCCATACGACCAGAAGGAAGTGAAGACTTTGGAGAGGGTGCAGAAAAGATTTACCAGAATGCCTGGTATTAAGGGCATTAGCTATGTCGAGAGTTTGGAGGAACTTGGTTTGTTCTCACTGGAACGACGGAGGTTGAGGGGCGACCTGATAGAAGTCTACAAGATTGTGAGGGATATGGACAGAGTGGATAGTCAAAAGATTTTTCCGAAGGTGGAAGAGTCAATTACTGGGGGCCTACATTTAAGGTGGGAGGGGCAAGATTTAAAGGAGAAGTACGAGGTAAGTTATTTACACAGGGTGGTGGGTGCTTGGAACGCGCTGCTGGGGGGCGAGGGGGTGCGGGGGATAATGGAAGCATATACTATAGTGAATTTTAAGGGGCGTCTGGACGGATACATGAATAAGATGGGAATAGATCCATATGGTCCCCGGAAGGGTAGGAGGCTTTAGTTCAGTCAGGCAGTATGATCGGTGCAGGCTTGGAGAGCCGAAGGGCCTGTTTCTGTGCTGTAATTTTCTTTGTTCTTTGTTCTTTGTACACCGATCCCGAGAAGCCACAATTGAGAAACTGAGTAATTTAGCGAGAAACTGTGAGCACATTACGGGAGGGATATCTCGCAAGGCAATATGGCAATTTATAGGACCTTACAAGGCCTACTGGGAAATAAATTACTGGAGATAATGGTCATCGTCTATAGAAGAATTGCAGTAATTTAGAGGAGAAATTTACGTAATCTAACGAGGAACTCAATTAACTGAAGGAGGAATTGAGGTACTTTACTGAAGAGTACAGGCGTAATTTCTAAGAGAAATTGGGGCATATGTAGGAGGAACTAAAGCTAATGTATAGGAAGTACTAGGCTATGTTGTCCTGGTAATAATTAACACGAGGAAGTTGGGTAATGTGTTGAGGAAAGCGGTGATAATTAACAGGAGGTATTGGGGTATATTATAAGCTTACATATCAGCTTCATACTGATGATTTGGAGGTTTTGCAGTTGGTAACCATTTCTAGGCTGCATGGGTGTGCAATGATTACCAGGTACGTGCCGTCCAGTCGTTGATACTCATTGCATGCGGGACAAGAGTGGCGATACAAACCCGTGAAGCCACGCTCACTGGTCAATTCATAGGTAAATGTGACGGTATAGATTTCCAATTCGGTAATCCCAGAAATGTCTCCAGTAAATGCGGGACCACTACAAAGGCAGGCAGTCAATGCAGGAAACCCTGTGGCTACCCTCCTCTCTATCATTTTGGATATTTTAGGGGGTGGTGGCCTATCAGGGGAAAACAGCAGCAGTGGCACCACGACTGGCTCTGTTGTTCAACAGGGACTATAGATAGGGGTGTAGACAACAATTTCTGTGTCTGGGAAAGAGATGCTATGTTGCCTCCTTGGCGCCAGGGCCAAGGGTGTCTCTGAACGGGCATGAGACATTCTGAAAGGGGAGGGTGAACAGCCAGAGGTCGTGGTACACATTGGTACGAACGATATAGGCAGGAAGAGTGACAAGGTCCTGCAAGGGGAGTTCAGGGAGTTAGGTGGTAAGTTTAAAAAGAGGACCTCCAGAGTTGTATAAAGGACAAAGAACAAAGGAAATTACAGCACAGGAACAGGCCCTTCGGTCTTCCAAGCTGCACGACCATGCTACCCGACTGAATTCAAACCCCCTACCCTTCCCAGGACCATATCCCTCTACTCCCATCCTATCCGTGTACTTTCAAAACGCCCCTTAAAAGTCACTACCGTATCCGCTTCCACTAGCTCCCCTGGAAACGAATTCCAGGCAGCCACTACTCTCTGTGTAAAAAATCTGCCTCGTACATCTCCTTGCCTCTCGCCCCTTAAACCTGTGCCCCCCCCCCAGTAATTGACTCTTCCACCCTGGGACAATGCTTCTGACTATCCATTCTGTCCATGCCTCTCATAATCTTGTAGACTTCTATCAGGTCACCTCTCAACCTCTGTCGTTCCAGTGAGAACAAACCAAGTTTCCCAACCTCTCGTCATAGCTAATGCCCTCCGTACCAGGCAACATCCTGGTAAATCTTTTCTGTACCCACTCCAAAGCCTCCACATCCTTCTGGTAGTGTGCAACCAGAATTGAACACTGTATTCCAAGTGCGGCCTAACTGAGGTTGTATAAAGCTGCAACATGACTTACTAATTTTTAAACTCAATACCCCGGCCAATGAAGGCAAGCATGCTGTATGCCTTCTTGACTACCTTCTCCACCTGCATTGCCACTTTCAGTGACCTGTGTACCTGTACACTCAGATCCCTTTGCATATCAATACTCTTAAGGGTTCTGCCATTTGCTGTATATTTCCTATCTGTATTAGACCTTCCAAAATGCATTACCTCACATTTGTCTGCATTAAACTCAATCTGCCATCTCTCCACACGTCTCCAACTGATCTATATCCTGCTGTATCCTCTGATGGTCCTCATCTTTATCTGCAAATCCACCAACTTTTGTGTCATCCACAAACTTACTAATCAATCCAGTTACATTTTTCTCCATGTCATTTATATATACTACAAACAGCAAAGGTCTCAGCACTGATCCCTGAGGAACACCACTTGTCACAGCCCTCCATTCGGAAATGCACCCTTCCACTGCTACTCTCTGTCTTCTTTGACCGAGTCAGTTTTGTATCCACCTTGCCAGCTCACCTCTGATCCCATGCCACTTCACCATCTGTACCAGTCTGCCATGAGGGACCTTGTCAAAGGCCTTACTGAAGTCCATATAGACAACATCCACTGCCCTACCCTTATCAATCACCTCCATCACTTCCTCGAAAAACTCAATCAAATTCGTGAGACACGACCTCCCCCTCACAAAACAATATTGCCTCTCACTAATATGTCCATTTATTTCCAAGTAGGAATAAATCCTGTCTCGAAGAATGCTCTCCAATAATTTCCCTACCACTGATGTAAGGCTCACTGGCCTGTCATTGCCTGCATTATTCTTGGTACCCTTCTTAAACAAAGGAATAACATTGGCTATTCTCCAAACCCCTGGGACCTTCCCTGCAAGGAGTCTAACAACACCAGGTTAAAGTCCAACAGGTTTATTTGGTAGCAAACGCCACTAGCTTTCGGAGCGCTGCTCCTTCGTCAGGTGAGTGGGAGTTCTGTTCACAAATAGGGCAGATAAAGACATAAACTCAATTTACAGAATAATGAATAACGATTAGAATGCGAGTCTTTACAGCTAATCAAGTCTTAAAGGTACAGACAATGTGAGTGGAGCGAGCATTAGCACAGGTTAAAAAGATGTGTATTGTCTCCAGAGAGGACAGGCAGTGAGACTTTGCAAGTCCAGGCAAGTTGTGGGAGTTACAGACAGTGTGACATGAACCCAAGATCCCGGTTGAGGTCGTCCTCATGTGTGCGGAACCTGGCTATCAGTCTCTGCTCAGCGACTCTGCGCTGTCGTGTGTTGTGAAGGCCGCCTTGGAGAATGCTTACCCAAATACCAGAGGCCGAATGCCCGTGACTGCTGAAGTGCTCCCCAACAGGAAGAGAACAGTTTTGCCTGGTGATTGTCGAGTGGTGTTCATTCATCCGTTGTCGTAGCGTCTGCATGGTTTCCCCAATGCACCATGCCTCGGGACATCCTTTCCTGCAGCGTTTCAGGTAGACAATGTTGGCCGAGTTGCAATAGTATGTACTGTGTACCTGGTGGATGGTGTTCTCACGTGAGATGATGGCATCCGTGTCGATGATCTGGCACGTCATGCAGCAGTTGCTGTGGCAGGGTTGTGTGGTGTCGTGGTCACTGTTCTCCTGAAGGCTGGGTAGTTTGCTGCGGACAATGGTCTGTTTGAGGTTGCGCGGTTGTTTGAAGGCAAGAATTGGCGGTGTGGGGATGGCCTTGGCAAGTTGTTCGTCTTCATCAATGACATGTTGAAGGCTCCGCAGGAGATGTCGTAGCTTCTCCGCTCCGGGGAAGTCCTGGACGACGAAGGGTACTCTGTCCACCGTGTCCCGTGTTTCTCTTCCGAGGAGGTCGGTGCGGTTTTTTGCTGTGGCGCATTGGAACTGTTGATCAGTGAGTCGAGCGCTATATCCTGTTATTATGAGGGCATCTTTCAGCGTCTGGAGGTGTCTGTTGCGATCCTTCTCATCCGAGCAGATCCTGTGTATACGGAGGGCTTGTCCGTAGGGGATGGCTTCTTTAATGTGTTTCGGGTGGAAGCTGGAGAAGTGGAACTTCGTGAGGTTATCCGTGGGCTTGCGGTACAGTGAGGTGCTGAGGTGACCATCCTTAATGGAGATGCGTGTGTCCAAGAATGCAACTGATTCCGGAGAGTAGTCCATGGTGAGTCTGATGGTGGGATGGAACTTGTTGATGTCATCATATAGTTGCTTCAGTGATTGCTCGCCATGAGTCCAAAGGAAGAAAATGTCATCGATGTATCTAGTGTATAGCATTGGTTGAAGGTCCTGTGCAGTGAAGAAGTCATAGACTGTTCTCTTCCTGTTGGGGAGCACTTCAGTGGTCACGGGCATTCGGCCTGTGATATTCGGGTTAGCATTCTCCAAGGCGGCCTTCACAACACACGACAGTGCAGAGTCGCTGAGCAGAGACTGATAGCCAAGTTCCGCACATATGAGGACGGCATCAACCGGGATCTTGGGTTCATGTCACACTGTCTGTAACTCCCACAACTTGCCTGGACTTGCAAAGTCTCACTGGCTGTCCTGTCTGGAGACAATACACATCTCTTTAACCTGTGCTAATGCTCTCTCCACTCACATTGTCTGTACCTTTAAGACTTGATTAGCTGTAAAGACTCGCATTCTAATCGTTATTCATTATTCTGTAAATTGAGTTTATGTCTTTATATGCCCTATTTGTGAACAGAACTCCCACTCACCTGACGAAGGAGCAGCGCTCCAAAAGCTAGTGGCATTTGTTACCAAACAAACCTGTTGGACTGTAACCTGGTGTTGTTAGACTCCTTACTGTGTTTACCCCAGTCCAACGCCGGCATCTCCACATCATGACCTTCCTTGTAGCCAGTGAGGATACGAAGATTTTTCTCAAGGCCCCAGCAATTTCCTCCCTTGCTTCTCTCAGTATTCTGGGGTATATCCCATCAGGCCCTGGGGACTTGTCTACCTTAATGTTTCTCAAGAACCCCAATACCTCCTCCTTTTTGATCTCAACATGACTCAAACTATCTACACATCTTTTCCCAGACTCATCATCCACCAAGTCCTTCTCTTTGGTGAATATTGAGCAACGTCCTCATTTAATACCTCGCCCATTTCCTCTGGCTCCCCGAATAGATTCCCCCCCTTGTCCTTGCGTGGGCCAACCCTCTCCCTGGCTACCCGTTTGCTCTTTATATGTGTATAGAAAGCCTTGGGATTCTCCTTAATCCTGCTGGCCAATGCTTTTTCATGACCCCTTTTAACCCTTCTTACTACTTGCTTAAGTTTCTTTCTACTTTACTTGTATTCTACACTTGCTTCGTGTGTTCCCAGTCTCCTAGCTTTAACAAATGCTTCCTTTTTCTCTTTGACTAGGCTCACAATATCTCTCGTTATCCAAGGTTCCCAAAACTTGCTATACTTATCCTTCATCTTGACAGGAATGTGCCGGTCCTGAATCCCTATGAACTTTCACTTGAAAGCCTCCCACATGCCAGATGTTTATTTGCCCTCAAACATCTGCCCCCAATCTACATTCTTCAGTTCCTGCCTAATATTGTTGTAATTAGCCTTCCCCCAATTTAGCACCTTAACTTGAGGACTACACTTATTTTATCCATCAGTACCTTAAAGCTGTTTGTGGTCACTGTTCCCAAGCTGCTCCCCTACTGAAACATCGACCACCTGGCCGGGCTCACTCCCCAATACCAGATCCAGTATAGCCCCTTCCGTAGTTGGACTATCTACATACTGTTTCAGGAAGCCCTCCTGGATGCTCGTTACAAACTCTGCCCCATCCAAGCCCCTAGCACTAAGTGAATTCCAGTCAATATAGGGAAATTAAAATCTCCCACCACAACAACCCTGTTACTTTTCACCTTGCCAAAATCTGCCTAAATATCTGTTCCTCAATCTCCCGCTGGCAGTTGGGTGGCCTATAGTTAACCCCCAACATTTTGACTACACCTTTCCTAGTCCTGAGCTCTACCCATATTGCCTCGCTGTATGAGCCTTTCGATGTGTCCTCCCGGAGTACAGCTGTGAAATTCTCCTTAACCAGTAGTGCAACTCCCCCACCCCTTTTACATCCCCCTCTATCCCGCCTGAAACATCTGTATCCTGGGATGTTAAGCTACCAAATTTGTCCTTCCCTTAACCAAGTCTCTGTAATGGCAACAACTTCGTTGTTCCTAGTACTAATCCAAGCTCTAAGTTCATCTGCCTTACCTGCTACACTTCTCACATTGAAACAAGTGTACTTCAGTCCACCAGACCCTCTCTGATTAGCAATCCCTGCAAGCTGTTTCTCTGAGTCTTACTGGCCCTACTCTCTGGTTCCCCTTCAGCTAATTCACCTTTACTTTGGTTCCCACCCCCTGCCAAATTAGTTTAAATCCTCCCGTGTGACACGAGCAAACCTCCCGGCCAGAATGTTTGTGTCCTTCCAATTTAGGTGCAACCCGTCCTTCTTGTACAGGTCCCATCTGCCCCGAAAGAGACCCCAATGGTCCAGATATCTGAAAGCTACCCTCCTACACCAGCTGTTTAGCCACGTGTTGAGCTGCACTATCTTCCTATTCCTCGCCTCACTAGCACGTGGCACAGGGAGTAATCCTGAGATTACAACCCTAGAGGTCCTGCTTTTTAACTTTCTACCTAACTCCCTAAATTGCTGCTCCAGGACCTCATCACTCTTTCTGCCTATGTCGTTAGTACCAATATATATCACGACCACTGGCTGTTCACCCTCTTCCTCCAGAATGCTTTCTGTCTGTTCAGAGACATCAATCACATGATTACTTCCTGTGTCACGTGCCAGTGAGGCTAGGAATAGGAAGATAGTGCAACTAAACACGTGGCTAAAGAGCTGGTGTAGGAGGCGGGCGTGGGGGGTTCAGATATCTTGGCCTTTGGAATCTGTTCCGGAACAGATGGGACCTGTACAAGAAGGACGGGTTAGACCTAAACTGGAGGGGCACCAATATCCTGGCAGGCAGATTTGCTGGAGTCACTCGAGAGGGTTTAAACTAATATGGCAGGGAGTGGGAACCAGAGCAATAAGTCAGCAGAAGAAATAACAAAGGAGAGCTGCAGACTAAGGCCAGTAAGATTAAGAGGAACAACAGGCAGGGAGTCGTTGTTGAACACAACGGGGCTGGTGGTCTGAAGTGCACTTGTTTCAATGCGAGGATCTCGGATTAGTACTTGGAACTGTGATGTTGTTGCTATTACAGAAACTTGGTTGAAAGAGGGACAGGATTGACAGTTAAACATTCCAGGATTTAGATGCTTCAGGCAGGATAGAGGGGGATGTAAAAGAGGTGGGGGAGTTGCATTACTGGTGAAGGAGAATATCACAGCTGTATTGAGGGAGGACACCTCGGATGATTCAGGCAGCGAGGTAATATGGGTCGAGTTCTGAAACAGAAAGGGTGCAGTCAAATTGTTGGGAGTTTATTACAGGCTTCCAAACAGGCAGTAGGATAAAAAGGAGGAGATATGCAGGCAGACTTTGAAAAGATGCAAAAACAACAGGTGGGTGATATAAACTTTCCTATATTGACTGGGACCCACTTAATGCTATGGGCTTGTATGGGGAAGAATTTGGAAGGAGCGTCCAGAAGGATTTCCTGAAACAGTATGTAAATAGCCCAACTCAGGAAGGAGACGTATTAGACCTGGTATTAGGGAATGAGTCCGGCCAGGCGATCGAAGCTTCAGCAGGAGAGCAGTTCGGGAACAGTGATCCTAATTCCATAAGTTTTAAGGTGCTGTGGATAAGGACAAGAGTGGTCCTCGGGCTAAGTTGTTAAATTGAGGGACGACTAATTAGAACAACATTCGGCAGGATCTGGAGAGTGTAGATTGGGGGAGGCTGTTTGAGGGTAAAACAACATCCGACTTTTGGGGGTCTTTCAAATGTCAATTGATTGGAATTGAAGACCGGCATATACCTGTGAGGATGAAGGCTTAGTGGCAAGTATAAGGAACTCTGGATAACATGACATATTATGAGCCTTGTCAAAAAGAAAAATGAAGCATTTATAAGTCCGAAAAGGCTTAGGACAGATGAAGCCCCTGAAGAACATAAATAACGTAGGAAAGAACTTAAGGAAGGAATTAGGAGGGCCAAAAGGGGTCATGAAATGTCCTTGGCAAACAGGATTCAGCAAAATCCTAAGGCAATGTATGCGTATGTAAATAGCAAGAGGGTAGCCAGCGAAAGGGTTGGTTCATTCCAGGATAGCGGAAGGAATCTATGCATGGAACCAGAGGAAATGGGCGAGATACTCAATGAATACTTTGCCTCAGTATTCACCAAAGTGAGGGACTTGATGGATGAGGAGCATAGAGAAAGGTGTGTAGATATTCTGACCATGTCAATATCAAAAAGGAGGAGGTATCGGGCTTCTTAAAATAGATAGGTTCCCAGGGCCTAATGGGATCTACCCCTGAGTACTGAGGGAAGCAAGGGCGGAAATTGTTGGGGCCTTGACAGAAACTTTTGTATCCTCATTGGCTACAGGTGAAGTTCCAGAGGACTGGAGGATAGCCAATGTTGTTCCATTGTTAAGAAGGGCAGCAAGGATAATCCAGGAAATTATAGGCCGGTGAGCCTTACATCAGTGGTAAGGAAATTATTGGAAAATATTCTTAGGGACAGGAATTACTCATATTTGGAAACAAATGGACTTATCAGTGATAGACAACGTGGTTTTGTGAAGAGGAGGTCCTTTCTCAGGAAGTTGATCAAGTCTTTAGAGGAAGTGACAAAGATGATAGATGAGGGAAAGGCAGTGGATGTTGTATACTATGGACTTCAGTAAAGCCTTTAACAAGGTACCTCATGGTAGACTGGTGCAAAAGGTGAAGTCACATTAGATCAAAGGAGAGCTGGAAAGATGGATACAGAACTGGCTTGGCCATAGAAGACAGAGGGTAGCAGTAGAGGAGTGCTTTTCTGAATGGAAGGTTGTGACTAGCGGTGTTCCACAGGGATCAGTTATGGGACCTTCGTTGTTCATAGTATATATAAATGATTTGGAGGGAAATGGAGCTGGTCTGATTAGTAAGTTCGCAGACGACACAAAAATTGGTGGAGTTGCGGATAGTGAAGGGGATTGTCAGAGGATGCAGCAAGATTTAGACCAGTTGGAGACTTCGGCTGAGAAATGGCAGATGGAAGTTAATCTGGATAAGTGTGAGCTAATGCATTTTGGAAGGTCCAATGCATGTAGGAATTATACAGTAAATGGTAGAACCCTGAGGCACATTGACAGGCAGAGAGATTTGGGTGTACATGTCCATCGATCTCTGAAAATGGCAACGTAAGTGGATAAGGTAGTCAAGAAGGTATATGGTATACTTGCCTTCATTGGTTGGGGCATTGAGCATAAAAATTGGCAGGTCATCCTACAGCTGTACAGAACCTTAGTTGTGCCTCATTTGGAATATTGTGTACAATTCTGATTGCCACACTACCAGAACGCTGTGGATGCTTTGGAGAGGGCACAGAAGAGGTTTACTAGGATGTTGGTGGCCTGGAGGGTATTAGCTATGAGGAGAGGTTGCATAAACTCGACTATGCTTCACCGGAACGACGGAGGTTGAGGACTGACCTGATAGAGATTCACAAGATTAGGAGTGGATAGCCAGATGCTCTTTCTTCGGGTAGAAAAGTCAACTACTAGAGGACATAGCTTTAGGATGCATGGGGAAAAGTTTAGAGGAGATGTGCAAGGCACGTTTTTTGCACAGAGGGTGGTGGATGTCTGGAATGCCCTGCCCGGGGAGCTGGTGGGAGCAGGTTCAATAGTAGGATTTAAGGGGCAACTAGACGAATACATGAGTAGGATGGGAAAGGAAGGATACGGAATCCATAAGTGCATATGGTTTCACTTTGGTCAGGCGTCATAATCAGCGCAGGCTTAGAGGGCAGAAGGGCCTGTTCCTGTGCTGCACTGCTCTTTGTTCTTTTGATGCAGTTGCAGCATTACTAGCAGTGACGAGTTTGAAGTCATTGTTGTCTGCTTGGCAATCAGATCGAGGAGGCTGGAAAGGGGACTTTGGGGGATAGTGGTATTGCCGCCAGACTAATACTCTAGAGACCCAGGTATGTTCCAGGGACCAGGGGCTAGAATCTCACCATGGCATATGGTGGTATTTGAAGTATGACCATGAAACTATCTGGCGACACAATGGTTAGCACGCTGCCTCACAGCGTCAGGGACCCGGATTCAATTCCGGCCTTGGGTGAACTGTCTGTGTTTGGAGTTTGCACATTCTCCTCGTGTCTGCATGGGTTTCCTCCGGGGCTCTGGATTCCTCCAGCAGTCCAAAGATGTGAATGTTTGGTGGATTGGCCATGGCAAATGCGTGGTGCGAGGGTGGAGGTATGGGCCTTGGTGAGGTCTTTCGGAGAGTCAGTGCAGACTCTGTGGGCCTCCTTCTGTACTTTAGGAATCCTATGGGCCCTTATTGAAGGAAACCTGGTCTGCATGTGGCCCCAAATATTCAACAATGTAGCTGACTCTTAAATGCCACAGCAAGCAATTAGAAACATAGAAACATAGAAGATAGGAGCAGGAGGAAGCCATTTGCCTCTTCGGGTCTGCTGCACCATTCATTACGATCATGGCTGATCGTCCAACACAATAGCCTAATCCTGCTTTTACCCCATAATCTTTGATCCCATTCGCCCCAAGTGCTATATCTAGCACTTACATCCATAAATGCTGGCCCAACCAGCGACGAATGAATGTCCAATCTGACCGCGACCTGATGCAATTACTTGACACTCCTAAGGCATTAAGGGAAGATGATGCTTTTGATGAAAATGACTCCTCTCTCTTGCTGTTCCCCATGTTGCCTGATCTATTATCTCCTTTGCAGCTACACCACTGGGCTCAGCAGTTGCTGCTGTTTGTCATCTTGGCAACACATATGCAGCAGAATACTCGAAAACCATTCTGACCTCGTCGAGCAAACATCAGAGAGTGTGGGTACATGTATTTGAATCGTCACTGACTGCCCTGAGCAAACACCCAAAAGATAGGAGAAACCTCCAAAATCTGCAACGTGAAATCTGAAAAAGGACTGTGTCCCAGCCCAGTCAGCAGCAGCTATGAAAGCACCTGCGCGTATTGAATCTTATGTACCTTATTTACCTGAAATTAATTGCCGCCCTCAATTGGCTCAGTGTCCTTGCCCCGCTTTCACAGATTTGTGGAAGCTGAGACAAAACATCACTCACTCAGTGAAACAAAGAAATAGAAAAAGAAATATGGGAGCTGCTTTGGGTAATTTTAACCTATGATTTCAGACAGGGCAACGAAATGAATGGGTAGCATGCAGGCTTTACAGCACATCTCAGATTGCTTGCCATTCTATTCAATTAAGGGTAAAATTGGTCAGTAGGAGAAATCAACACTGTCGTCGAAATCGCTCATTTCCCCATTGGTGGATTAGACTGAAGTTATCTGGACGGTGAACAAATCAGTTCCAAACTTTTATCAGTTTGATCAAAGTATTTGAATTATTCGTGAACTCTGCCTTTGTTAAAGCATTTAAGATGCCAGCTAAATTACAAAGTTCCTTCAATATTCTAGAGCAGCTCATGTTCTGCATGCATTAACATGTAACAATAATTATCACTAAGTAACTGAATTATGAATTTCATTCACAGTACAAGAATTACTATTAAAAGATACAGGTACGTCAACTGAAATATACGACCCCAGTCTTCCAATAGTTCAAGTGGTGATTTTAATTTTCCTTTTCAATTTTGTGGTTGAGGCCGCAAGGGGAAAATGGGATTTGAGGCATCACGTTTTTAATGGAGTCAACATCTTGCACTGTGATTAGAAAAAACCTATAGGGTAGACTCCTGACGAAGATTAGGGAATGTTGGCTCTGTGATTAAAGATCTGAATGGAAAGCATTTCTTTAATTAGTGCGAAGCGATTCATATTGGAGGATTATAGAAACCAGCATTCCACATGGATCAGTTCTTTAAATGCTATTATTCATATCTTAAATGAAGCAGTCGAACTTCGGAATAAGTAACGTGATAAAAAGAATTGCAGCTGGTACCAAACTGGCGATTAAAGTTAATACTGAAAAGCATTGCAAAATAACGCAAGAAGAGATTAGAAAACTTGTAGCCCTGGCAGCTAAGTAGCTAATGAATTCTGACATAAATTATGGTGATCTGATGCAATTCGGTCAGAAAAACAGAAGCATCGCTCACATAATCAAAAACAAGATAAAAGGAGATAGAACAACAAGGGATCCGGACGAAGTGAAATATCATTAAACTTAGAATCGCAGGCCAGAAAAGTCAATTACAAATGCTAACAATAAAATGGAATTGATTTCTAGTGCATAAATTTCAGGAGTGGATCCAGATTGTAGAATGTGTAGGATCGAGATCAGGCTATGCTTATAGATCTGTGCACAGATCTGGCCTCCATACTATTGAAAAGGATTTAGAAGCACTGCAGAAAGTGCGTAAATGATTACTCTGTCACTACCAATACCTAAATATTACAATTACAGAAAATAATTGAAATGATTGGAGATTTTTTTGAGTCTTGCTCGATGTTGTTGACCATACAAGGGGTTTGACAGGTAGATGTGGAGACTATTTTTCTAATTCTGGGGCGGGGATAAAAATCGCGACCATAAATTTGCTAATACTTTCAGCTGAGAATTTGTTCTTTTTTGCTGAGGTGAAGGAGAAGGTAAAGCTCTTTAGCAAACGACTTGATTGAGTGAAGCATCACTTTCCAAAGAAATGAGACGAGCATATGAAAGATAATTAAGTAGAAAGATGTCCTGAAAGGCTAAGACTGCGTAATTGAAATAACAGGAGTCACGGGTGGATTTTAAATATGAGTGCAGGCTCGTTGAGTTGAATGACTAGTCGAGCTGATGGCACGCCTCTATATTATATATTCTGTTTCATTCCATTGGATTCATAATTGCAGCCACATACAATACTTTGCAATCAGCATCTGAACAAAGTTGAGACCGCACCTGTACTGTGTGCAGTTTGCGTCTTCTTATCAAAGATACAATGCATTTTCCAGAGAGGGGGTGCAGCGAAAGTTCACCAGACTGATTCCTGGGAAGACAGGATTGTCGTATTGGGCCAACTGAAACTGAATTCACTTGAATTTAGGAGACTGAGAGAGATCTAATTGAAACGTATAAAATTCTGACAGGGATGGAAAGATCGGAAGCAGGCCTCTGGCTGGAGGGTCGAGAGCAAGGGATTACAGTATTAGAATACAAGGTAGACCATTCAGGATTTAAATGAGGAAACATTTCTTCACTCGGAGGGTGGTGAACCTATGGAATTTTCTACCACAGAAGGTTGTGGAGGCCAAATCACTGAATATAGTTAAGAAGGAAATAGCTCGATTTCTATACTCTGAAGATGTCAAGGGGTATGAGGAGAGCGCTGATGTGTTGCGTTCGGATGGAAGATCAGCCGTCATCATGCTGAATGGTGGAGCAGGCTCAAAGTCCCGAATGGTCTACCCAAGTTCCGTTTGCCTATTTTTCTTCGTAGAAGTTCCAAGGTGGTGCGTTGCAAAGCAATGTCCTTTGACCCCAAACTAAGGTCGCATTGCAAATGCACATAAATCAAGAGCCAGGGCAACCTTGACACCGGTGTGAAACGGGGTGAGACTCCTTGGCACTTTTGAGCATTTCACTGCATCTGTCACATAGCGAGAACTAATGGGAAATATCGCTCTGCCCATCATGTTCGAGCGGCTAAACTAAAGCGAACTTAGGAGTTGGATGCAAAGGATCCCAACAGCGTAATTACCATCGTGGCTTCAGATCCCCATTCTGCACTCAGGATTTCCCTTTCATATTCCCAGTGCTGAATGGGCGTCATATTTCCCGCACAGAAACATAGAACGGGAAATCAAACCATTAAGTGCCAAATATTAAACAAATGACTTGAAAACCTAAAGGTCTGTTCTTGCAGAGATATGATCGTGTTCCATCAATGTCCGATTCCAGAATTAGAAAAGTTGACAAAACAAATTGAGGATGCTGGTAAGTCCATTTCTCTTGAAATGTGCTCTGCTTTAATTACTTAATTATATGAAATATACCAGCATAGACATTGTTCCCATTACCTGTTTACTATTTTTAAGCAAACTGCCCAATGGTTCACTCCCTTCAACTCAATCCTTCCGTGTCCTCAACAGTAAAATTTCTTGTGCATCAGATTTCTTGGATCAGTTGAAAGCTACTTGACATAAATGCCACTGAACTCCCATCGCTTATAGCACATGACTACTAGTAACTACCAACACTTCAATCGCCCTGAACACATTCTTCCATTATTTATATAATAGTGGGTTACCGACTACACTAACTGGACCTACTAAGCGAGGCAAATGTTATGTAAAAGGATTCTCGCTTTTATTCTAATTATTAATCAACAGACAATATTCTTCTTGAATACTCATTCTTTCTGCACGCTATACCACTAATTGGGCAAAAAACAACATCACGCATACAATTATTACATTACAATCTGACTTGTATGTCATCCTAACTTCCCCCATCAGTGGGCGTCAGATTCCCCTTTCGTCCTGTCTGAAGGTGGATGAGCAAACGCGCGAACCCCAGTAGGAAAACAAACCTATAAATGCTCTCACCTTGCGGTCATAGGACGATATCTATAAAGTGAGAGAATTGTGTACAATTGATGCCATCTAGCTCAGTCATGCCCGTGGGCTACATACTGCCCATTAGGGACCTGAGTGCAGGCCAAGAAATATCTTGTTCACCGTTCTCCACGCGCAGGGTTGCCAGATTCCACTGGTTTCCGGCCGTGTGGTTCGTTCTCCCTACCGATATGACCAATGTGATCAGCAAGTAAAGAAAGTGCACGTAAAGGAGGTGCACGTGAAGTGAGGTGCGTGTTGATTGCTCACCCTCCGTCCAATCAAAGCTCTAATATTTATTTAGAAAATTTGAAGTTAATGGTTCCATTAATATATGACTGGATAAGCATTCTCTACCACTCGTTATGAAATGTTTAAGGTGTGGTAAATGTATTCAATCTAATTCATTGGGACATTGTTCATGAACATGCCACAGTTCATTGACGTGGAGCAGGGCACTTATGCGGCCACTAATCTAGGTTGCATATCATTGGGCTGAAAGTATAACATTTCCAGTTTAATCGTTTCGTTGTCCTGATTGACATTGTGGTTGATATGTTCCCATGTTATTGATATCCTTGTTTAAAATATTTTTTGCAGGACTGACTATCAATCAGAAGGACAAAGGTAATTAAAACTTGTTTCCAGTAATGAGGTCAACGGTGAACAGTAATCTGGCGGAGGGTTACCTGAACCCACGAGCGGTGTTTGGCACTTTAAAAGAACACTGTAAGTTTATTGCCCGCGGGGAATATTTCTCGGGGTATTCTTTATAGCTGTCGTAATTCTGGCGAATAGCTGGCGTCAACCACATTCCCAGAGATCCGGGAAACTGAAGAAGTCATTTCTGGTACATTGACATTGACATTGGTCAGTTCTTAAAGCCCGGCAGACACGCCCATGTCCAACCGTCAATAAAGGGATACTTCACCAACATCGGCAAAGTTGGCCTCCATGCTCTTAGATGTACTAGTGCAAGCCGTGCCTGTGATGTCTTGTTACGAGTAGAAACAAAGCGGTACACATGATCAGCTTTATCTTTCACGGTATTGACATGAACATTACAGTCGGGTGGTTCCTCTAACAGAACTTTAAACTGTAATGTCCACGGTGAACCGTGGTCAACCGTGGTTACAGTCCAACCATGGCCAACAAAGGCGTCAAAAGGTGAGAAAAGAAGCGTAGCGGATAGAAAGTTTCAGGGCAGAGATGCCAACAGCATAAAAGCAAAGCGAATTCAGGCATTGCCGCTGTAATTAGATGAAAGAGAAGGAAATCTCATAAGGGGGTAGCATGAGGCAAGATCTGATCAATGGAGGACGTTACAAACGTAACATAACATTAAGTCAGGTAAACAGAAGGAAAGGTGTTTAACACGATGGGACTCCGGTCATGCAGACTCTATGACAGGCGGATATTTGTCTGAGCCCATTCGTTGAAGCGGACGATACAATATATTGTTTGGTGGATGGTAAACAAGTAGAGTAGCAAACAGGTTAACGGCCATTATAGATTACAGCTAATTTTAGACCGTTTTCTGCAATTTTGGAGGAGAACAAAGAACAATACAGCACAGGAACAGGCCCTTCGGCCCTCCAAGCCCGCGCCGCTCCCTGGTCCAAACTAGACCATTCTTTTGTATCCCTCCATTCCCATTCCATTCATGTAGCTATCTAGATAAGTCTTAAACGTTCCCAGTGTGTCCGCCTCCATCACCTTGCCCGACAGCACATTCCAGGCCCCCACCACCCTCTGTGTAAAATACGTCCTTCTGATATCCGTGTTAAACCTCCCCCCCGGCCCTCACCTTGAACCTATAACCCCTCGTGAACGTCACCACCGACCTGGGAAAAAGCTTCCCACCGTTCACCCTATCTATGCCTTTCATAATTTTATACACCTCTATTAGGTCACCCCTCATCCTCCGTCTTTCCAGTGAGAACAACCCCAGTTTACCCAATCTCTCCTCATAACTAAGCCCTTCCATACCAGGCAACATCCTGGTGAACCTCCTCTGCACTCTCGCTAAAGCCTCCACGTCCTTCTGGTAGTGTGGCGACCAGAACTGGGCGCAGTATTCCAAATGCGGCCGAACCAACGTTCTATACAACTGCAACATCAGACCCCAACTTTTATACTCTATGCCCCGTCCTATAAAGGCAAGCATGTCATATGCCTTCTTCACTACCTTCTCCACCTGTGACGTCACCTTCAAGGATCTGTGGACTTGCACACACAGGTCCCTCTGCGTATCTACACCCTTTATGGTTCTGCCATTATTCGTATAGCTCCCCCCTACGTTAGTTCTACCAAAATGCATCACTTCGCATTTATCTGGATTGAACTCCATCTGCCATTTCTTTGCCCAAATTTCCAGCCTATCTATATCCTTCTGTAGCCTCTGACAATGTTCCTCACTATCTGCAAGTCCAGCCATTTTCGTGTCGTCCGCAAACTTACTGATCACCCCAGTTACACCTTCTTCCAGATCGTTTATATAAATCACAAACAGCAGAGGTCCCAATACAGAGCCCTGCGGAACACCACTAGTCACAGGCATCCAGCCGGAAAAAGACCCTTCCACTACCACCGTCTGTCTTCTGTGACCAAGCCAGTTCTCCACCCACCTAGCCACCTCCCCCTTTATCCCATGAGATCCAACCTTTTGCACCAACCTACCATGAGGGACTTTGTCAAACGCTTTACTAAAGTCCATATAGTCGACATCCACGGCCCTTCCCTCGTCAACCATTCTAGTCACTTCTTCAAAAAACTCCACCAGGTTAGTGAGGCATGACCTCCCTCTCACAAAACCATGCTGACTATCGTTAATGAGTTTATTCCTTTCTAAATGCGCATACATCCTATCTCTAAGAATCCTCTCCAACAACTTCTCGGCCACGGACATCAAGCTCACCAACCTATAATTTCCCGGGTTATCCTTCCCTTCTTAAATAACGGGGCCACATTAGCTATCCTCCAATCCTCTGGGACCTCACCTGTGTCCAGTGACGAGACAAACATTGGCGTCAGAGGCCCAGCGATTTCATCTCTCGTCTCCCTGAGCAGCCTGGGATAGATTCCATCAGGCCCTGGGGATTTGTCAGCCTTTATATTCCCTAAAAAACCGAACACTTCCTCCCTTGTAATGGACATTTTCTCTAACGGGTCAACACTCCCCTCCGAGACACTCCCAGTCAACACATCCCTCTCCTTTGTGAATACCAACGCAAAATATTCATTTAGGATCTCCCCTACTTCTTTGGGCTCTAAGCATAATTCCCCACTTTTGTCCCTGAGAGGTCCGATTTTTTCCCTGACAACCCTTTTGCTCCTAACGTATGAATAAAATGCCTTGAGAGGTGAAGCTGAGCGGATATAAATTGCCCTGGGAACCAGCGCAGAACAGGCGATACCAAATTAACACAAAAACCGATTGCTTTCTAATTGAAATTATTGGAATACAAACTTGGCTGGAATGTTAAATCCCATTCTAAACTAGCAGCCCGGATCAATTTCAGGCTCGTGGTATGGCATTTGTCAATTATTGTACTTCATGTCTCTGTTTACTTTCAATGGGCGAGGGAGAGAGTTGAGGATTCAGTCAGACCAGCCAAGAAATAATCGAGTTCTGGAGTAGGCTCAAGGGACTAAACGGCCTACTTCTGCTGTTAGGTCGTATGTTCGTATGTTGGGAAATTCGGCCCATGCAAAGGCATCTGCTCGCCATGCCAATGTCTCATGATATTTTCCTCTTTCGCCCGCAGGTATAGAACTTGAGGTAAAGAGCCCAACCCCATCACCATTATTGACCCAAGGACAACAGCAGAAGAGTTCCGAAGAGGCATGATCACACCATACAAGCACACACTCCAGCAGTTCAATTACGTCGTTCGGTGCTCATGCATGGTGGAATGGGGGTGGCAGTGGATGTTCAACAATATTTGGGAAGTCGTTTCCATACGAGAGCCAGCTGTGTGAAGTCCCCGTAATAGGAGCAGGAGGAGGACGGGCACAACGCTGCTGAGCTGGACAGAGACACAACCTCTCAAGATTTACAGGAAAAGAGGCTCTACATAAACCAGCACAAAACGATCTGCTCCTACATATCAGAGCTGGCTGAGAAAATGTCACCTTTTGGGCGGAGGATGGAGGAGGCATTCCAACTCAACTGTACCACAATGACTCAGAGCTGAGAGCGCATGCGCTCCTCCATCGGAGAGTGGCTAATCTCATGGAGAACAATTTGCAACAGCATTTGAAATTCATGAACGAACTACGCCCTGACTTACATATTGTGCATATGATACTATCCAGCATTGAGTGGGTCAGAGACACTGTGATACAGGCATCTCAGGAGGGGGTGTCAGTTGCGCCCTAGCTGCTGCTGCCCTCCACCCATCCGGAGTGTCAACCAAAAGCTAAGGATATCACTGAAGAGGAGGTGGGTGCCAAGGTTCATGATCTAAATCCTTGGACTCTGAAAGGGGGGGCATCTGTTCAGAAGAGCCAAGAGATGGAGGCTGCCTGAGCAGCTCCACGGTAAGGAAGATGCCCACTTGCATCACAGTCACAGGCACAGGAGGGAAGCAAACTACCCCTAGATTCACCCAGTATATCGAGCATGTTCAGCGCAGAAATCACCGCACTCTTCCGAGCATTGAGTGGTTAATGCGGCTGTTTTCTATCTCCAAATATGAAGCACTTTCTTTCATGAGCACAAAATAAGTAATCCCAGATGCACGAGTCTCCTTTTATTCATGATGGGACAAGAAATGTGAAGTAAGGAGTACATAAGACCATAAGACCATAAGACATAGGAGCGGAAGTAAGGCCATTCGGCCCATCGAGTCCACTCCACCATTCAATCATGGTTGATTTCAACTCCATTTACCCGCTCTCTCCCCATAGCCCTTAATTCCTCGAGAAATCAAGAATTTATCAATTTCTGTCTTGAAGACGCTCAACGTCTCGGCCTCCACAGCCCTCTGTGGCAATGAATTCCACAGACCCACCACTCTCTGGCTGAAGAAATTTCTCCTCATCTCTGTTCTAAAGTGACTCCCTTTTATTCTAAGGCTGTGCCCCCGCGTCCTAGTCTCCCCTGTTAATGGAAACAACTTCCCTACGTCCATCCTATCTAAGCCGTTCATTATCTTGTAAGTTTCTATCAGATCTCCCCTCAACCTCCTAAACTCCAATGAATATAATCCCACGATCCTCAGACGTTCATCGTATGTCAGGCCTACCATTCCTGGGATCATCCGTGTGAATCTCCGCTGGACCCGCTCCAGTGCCAGTATGTCCTTCCTGAGGTGTGGGGCCCAAAATTGCTCACAGTACTCCAAATGGGGCCTAACCAGTGCTTTATAAAGCCTCAGAAGTACATCCCTGCTTTTGTATTCCAAGCCTCTTGAGATAAATGACAACATTACATTTGCTTTCTTAATTACGGACTCAACCTGCAAGTTTACCTTTAGAGAATCCTGGACTAGGACTCCCAAGTCCCTTTGCACTTTAGCATTATGAATTTTGTCACCGTTTAGAAAATAGTCCATGCCTCTATTCTTTTTTCCAAAGTGTACGACCTCGCACTTGCCCGCGTTGAATTTCATCAGCCACTTCTTGGACCACTCTCCTAAACTGTCTAAATCTTTCTGCAGCCTCCCCACCTCCTCAATACTACCTGCCCCTCCACCTATCTTTGTATCATCGGCAAACTTGGCCAGAATGCTCCCAGTCCCGTCATCTAGATCGTTAATATATAAAGAGAACAGCTGTGGCCCCAACACTGAACCCTGCGGGACACCACTTGTCACCGGTTGCCATTCTGAGAAAGAACCTTTTATCCCAACTCTCTGCCTTCTGTCTGACAGCCAATCGTCAATCCATGTTAGTACCTTGCCTCGAATACCATGGGCCCTTATTTTACTCAGCAGTCTCCCGTGAGGCACCTTGTCAAAGGCCTTTTGGAAGTCAAGATAGATAACATCCATTGGCTCTCCTTGGTCTAACCTATTTGTTATCTCTTCAAAGAACTCTAACAGGTTTGTCAGGCACGACCTCCCCTTACTAAATCCATGCTGACTTGTCTTAATCCGACCCTGCACTTCCAAGAATTTAGAAATCTCATCCTTAACAGCGATACATCAAGTGTGATAGTCGGAACTCGGGCCAGTTTCGCAGCTTTCATTAATGGCAGGAGCCACACGTTCTACGCTGTGACTTAATGGAAGTCCTGACACATTTCATTAAGTCCTGCGTCAGGCCTCACCACATATTCGAGCAACTCGGATAACTCGGCATTTGCACGTTTTCCCACAACCTACATTTCCTCCTCCTCTTCCTGTACCTCATCCTGCTCTTCCTCCGTGTGCTCTGTCCTAAAGCCTCAGCGCCCTTAGGTCCAGAACTCTCCGGTGGATCAAGTTTTTGATTTTGCGGCAGACCACCACGATAAGCGGGATTCTTGAAAGAAAGTACTGCAGGGCTCCATCCGACTGGCCCAGGCACCAGAATCACATCGTCAGAGGCCCTAAGATCTGCTCGAAGTTTGTCTGAGTGAGCAGATGGCTTCCGTTGTGTGACATCTGTAACTCTGTCTGATGTTCGCACAGATGGAGACCAGCGGACATCTATTCAAGAAAGTGTGTCTCCCTCCATTCACTTAGCCGGCTGAATGAACTTGTACATGCAATTATTTGACATTCTTAATGAGTCAAGCGGGATCTCAGGTTTCACTACCCACCTGCCCTGCTCAAATCCACCAGCATGTGGAGCGGCGTCAGAAAGCCATCTCACCTGCCGACTATGCTATTTCCATCCACCAGTTACTAATGCTCCCAACCCCAGTGGGGTTAAAAAATGCAGTTCCCATAACTCAAATATTTAAGCCGAGAATGAAATACAATAGAATCAATCACAACGAGTCACAGGAAAAGACGAATTCATTGAGAAATAAGTTGTAAAAAAAACTTCATTTGTATTCGAAAGCAAGGGACAATAAATTATTGTACTCGTTGAGCTGGAACATTATGCAAGAACGGACGAAGGTACTTATAGCAGTGGATTGAGGTAAACGACCTTGCTCAATAAAAATGCATGGCTCAGTTAAAGGGGGTTGAAGATCATTGCAGAGTGTAGCAAATTCCCATGTTGCACATGGCCTTCTACAGACTCGACAAGCAACTGGGCCGTTTGATCTTCGCATGCATTCACTCACTCCACCACCGATGCTCAGTGGCTCCATCTGTCCAATGCACAAGTTCACTTCACTGCAGCAATTCTCCAAACTCCACTCAACATGGTTTAAAACCGCTACGTGGAAGAAGAAGGTAACAAGCCTCCTGCCACGCCTCATACCGATTTGCCAATATGCCGTTGCTCCTGCACTGCCTTAAGTACCTTCGCTTTCACCGACGTACTGGAGCTGCCTCCCTGAGATCACCATGGGGTGCCGATAGAACCTGATCTACAGCGGTTCAAGAAAGCTACTCAACACAACCCTTCTCAAAGGCAATCCAGGGCGGGCACTTCTAGTTGCTTGCCAGTGCGGCTCAAATCCCAAGGGCCAAGTGACGTTTCTGGGTTCATTATACTGATCGAGCTCTGTGCATGATCCACCAAAATGTAATCTGTAAATAACGAATCGGTAAGGTATTTTACTCATGGAAACATAGGGAAACGATGGAAAACATGACGAAAACATAATAGCACATGGCAAGTTTGAGAAAGGATATTAACTTTCCGAGTCCAATGTGGCTCCTCTTCAGAACGGGACATCTTCGTTATTGTGGCGCTTTCGTAAGAGCATGAGGAATATTTGTCCGTGTTCTAAAGAAGGTTGCAAAGAGGAAGATGAAAAGAATTGAAGTAGTAAACCATGCATTCAAGAGCGGAAGTAGATAGACATGGTCTCAAACATTGTCACATATACAAAGATAAAGAAAAGAGATAAAAGAAACCTCCTCACTATATGGAGGCAGTGAGGTGATGCAAGAGTAGTAGGCTGATTGACACAGAGAGGAGAACGAAGGGAAGTGTTTCCGAGCTTTACAAAGAATCAGGTGAGAACACATTAAAGCAATACGAGTTACAAAACTATGCATACTAATTTCTTCCGTTTTTCCATTTACCCACGACAATGGTATGGAAGGGTTGCCTAATTGATGTTAATGACGATTAACCTGATAATTATAATGATCTGTTACTCTTGTAGAGATGGAGGATCATAAGAAAACTGATGGTGAGTAATTCTATAATGAGGGATATTTGGATAGAAGGTATTGAGCACTTGTTGTAAGAGCACACTCCTCTTTTAGATAAGAATGTGTACCAGTAGCCCCAGAACATCGAGCGCTCTTCGACATCTGGTCTTATTTTTACTACGCCTTCCAGGTGCAGTGGTTACTTTTCTGAACCATTTGTCTAAATTGAAGCCTCTATAATGTCCAATCATATAATAATACTGAAAATGCTGCTATATCTGTTACATGGTATTTTCTTTCTATTTTAATCAAATGCTTAATTAAAAGTAAGAACTCTTACAACACCAGGTTAAAATCCAAAAGGTTTACCTGGTATCACGAGCTTTCGGAGCACTGCTCTTTCATCAGGTGAGTACCTTACCCGCTCAATTGATGGAGCAGCAGCGGTCAGATAACAGATAAACCTGTTGGACTTTAACCTGGTGTTGTGAGACTGTGCCCACCCCAGTCCAACGCATCTCCACATCTTAATCAAAAGTGACATTTGTTCTCCGTGTGCATTGCTAGCATTATGCTTTGCTTCTCCTTCATTTTACAGACGACAGAATACAGGAAGCTCGAACAGGTGAATATTCCTTCATTTTTGCTTCATTCGGCGGTCTATTTATCGTTTTCTTTATTTTTATGGAACATGAGAGTCCCTAGGAAAGTCCTCATTTGATGCCAATCCCTGATTGGGTCTGAACTGAGTAGCTTCCTCGGTTAAAGTCTAATTAAGCGTCAACCACAATGTTGTATGTCTACGGTACTTCGCTGGCTTTTTAAACAATTACCAACAATGATTTCAATTACACGTATTAACCAAATTTCAACCCATGTCAGCTGCCACGGGCAAACAGTGTTGTAGTATTGTCACTACACTAATAATCCAGAGACCGACGGCAAGACTTGGAGACCCGGGTTCAAATCCCACCACGGCAGATACTGAAATTTGAACTCAACAAAAATTTGTAATTAAAAATCTAATGATGACCATGAAACTATTAAGGAAATCTACCATCCTAATTGGTGTGGCTTACACGTGGCTCCAGATCCACAGCAATGTGGCTAACATGTAGGGCAGTTCGGGATGGGGAATAAATTCTGGCCCAGCCAGCGATGCCCATTACCCATAAAACATGTTTAAAAATGAATGCGTGTCCACAGAACATTAGCTTGAACCTTCGTATTACCAGCACAATGGCACTACCGCTCCGCTGCCGAAACCACCGTAAGATGCAGCGTCAAATTGCACTTGCGGTGTGATATTTTTTTCAGCTATTTTCTTCAACGTTCGTGCAATTCGGCTTGTGTGGGCCTTGGAGAAGAATATTATGCAGCTTCTCTATCAGCCTTATGAAGTCGCCTTTAGTATTAAGTAGGAACACTCCCACAGGGGAAGAAAATAAGTTTTAAAAGTTTATTTATTAATGTCACAAGTAGGCGTCCATTAACACTGCAATGAAGTTACTGTGAAAATTCCCTAGTCGCCACACTCCGCCACCTGCTCGGGTACACTGAGGGAGAATTTAGCATGGCCAATGCACCAACCAACACGTCTTTCGGACCTTGGGAGGAAAACGGAGCACCCGGAGGTAACCCACATAGACACGGGGAGAACGTGCAAACTCCACACAGGCAGTGACCCAAGCCGGAAATTGAATCCCCGGCCCGCAGTGCGAGCCATTGTGCCACCGTAAACAACTGCGAAAAGCAGCTAGAGTGTTGCTGACGACACCACCTGCTTAGTAGCAGCCATTCATCCAAAAAGAGCAGTCCAGTTGAATAGACATTGGTAACAACTTCCATCTTTTTCTGCAAATGGTACCAGGTGATAATTTACGTTTTCCCGAGATAAGTTCTCCTTTGGAGGTTCAATTCCAATAACAGCATTCCTGAATCGGCGGCTCTCGCTCGATCGTGCACTGTGACGGCAACCTAGGTTATGCGCTTAATTTTCTGGGGTAATTATAATCTGATCAATAAGGTTTGCTGGTTAAAAACCGGGGATATTTCTTCTCTTTAGTCTCCAAAGATCTAAAATGTCTCATGATGCTTATGCCTGCAATAAAAAAGCAACATTCGCTTGTTTACAGAACTCCAGAAATTACAGCAAATTCTTGCGGATGTCGGTAAGCACTGGTGTGCAGTTTAAACGGTCAGGAAAACATTATATTAAACGCCCTCGTCCGGTTTCACGCAATTGAGTTGTTGAATAAAAGGTATTGAATATTCCTCGATATCAAATTGTTTGCAGTCCTTATATATCGTTGCCAATTGAATTGCCAGTCTGCTCAACCCGTGGTTCAAAAATCAAGAACTGATGATACGTTTGCTGGTAATGGCGCGTGGATTCAGAAGCTAGTTATTCTTTGGCTATCTTAATCTTTCTGTATTCTCATTATATCATGTCCCCTTGCTTCAAGCATATCACGTTTGACTCGACTGTAAATTCCCTCATGAAGTTTTCTTCAGTTCCAGTAAAATAATGATCACAACAATATGATATTCATTTCTATAATACAACATGATTGAAAACATTTCGACATTTTATAGGCATAGAGAAAGGGCTGCTGCTCCAAACACAAACTGTTTGTAGCCAAGTGTAGCTCTTTCACAGGGAGGTCATTGAAAATGTAACGAAGAACCTTTTGTGCAACTTGGAATATTTTACAATACATCGAATGGGACAGAGGTAGAAGAGCAGATTTGCAAGAACATTACTGAGAAGTGCATGCGGAATAGAGTAGCCACTATGGCAACTCCAATACTGAGTTGGGCATTATTTGTACTGACGATTGAGCGGGGGTGAATCGTTGAGTGTATATTCAGGAGAGCATTCTGAATCTGGTTGTTGCTGAACAAGACAGGAGTCATTGCTGGATCTCGTCCTGAGAGGTCAAGTGGAGAACGTGGGGGCTATGGAATTCTATTGATAAGGCTTAGGTTACTTTGAAGTAAAACAAGAACCAATCTCGAAAAAAAACGAAGATTGACTAGAAGACAGCTACTTTCAGTGAACAGGGAAAGATTTTGGCCTGGTAAATTGGAGTCAGGCTGTCAAGCACAAAATAAAACAATATTACATGGTTCCGGTGAAGTCGACGTATATTTTCTCAAGAGTAAAGCGAGGACAACCGAAGCCAGATCTCCCTAATGCTGAATAGATTAGCGGGTAGAATGAAGAAATAAATAGGGAGTATACTAGGTGGCAACTTGTTAATGCAAAGGGGAAAAGGCTGGACATATAAAGTACAGTATCCAGCGGTACAATAGCAGTTGACTAGCAACTGTCAGGGCAAGGAATCCAGTGTTGTTCTCGATGCAGAATAAGATAAAACGAAAATAACGATAAAAGGGTTGCTGATGGACAAATGCGGGACAAAATCAAAGTTAGTTGCAGGAGGCAGAAGAGTTAGTTCAGGTGCTAAATGGTTACTTCATTGCCTAATAATGAAGAATACTTTTTTCAACTTTACAGTATAAACGACGATGATGTCAGAATGCTCTATGTGATAAAAGTTGAAAGGAGGGAGCACTGAGAAAAAATACACGGTTCAAAGTGAAGAAAAAGTCGCCCATTTCGGATGGGAAGAATCATAGATTGTTTGGAAAGGATGGGTGAGAAAGATTTTGAACCTCGCCACGTTCTTCCAATCCTCCTTAGACAGAAGAGTGCAGCCAAACATCTGAGAATTGCAAATGTTATATCTTTGTGTAAAAGTGTGCGGCAGGATGGACCTAGATAATTCAGTTGACGTTTGTTGGGAATAATTGTTTTGAAGCAATAATGCGGCAGAAGAAGAATGCATTTTTCAACGGGCATTGTATAAACACGAGTAAAGGCAGATTGATTAAGGAAAACTCCTCTTTGAATATCGTGATTGTGTGTTTCATGAGTTAACACAGAAGCTGATTGAAGACACTGCCGTTGATAGACCGTATATAGGCTTACAAAAGTGTGCAATAACCTCCGATATAATAGACCAGTTAGCCAAAATTAAACCTATGGAAAAAGGAGAGCTTGAGAGCGTGGATTCAAACTCGGTTGACATATGAAAAATAAAGTGTTATTCTGTCTAACCAATATTTGGAACTGTGCTCCACGGGTGCTCCTGCTAGTGTTGTTCGTGATTACTATCAAGACTAGTAGTTGGTGTCTACAGCTCAATTTAGAAAACTTCATGTGGTGAAACAGCTTGGAACTAGGGTCAAGAAAAATATAATAGGCATTCAAGGGGACATAGACTGGTGAAGTGGGCGGGGACGAAGTTAAAAAAACAACTTCAATGCAGGAAAATGCTGTTTCTTCGTGTACAAGTAATGAGAATAGATAGTAAAAATAAATGTAAAAGAGGATGCAGGAGAAGAAAGATCGTATGAGATTTTGAAAACATCTTTGGAGGTGTAAGAAGCAGTCTAACAAATTATACTGGATCCTGGAAATAATTATATGGAATAAAAGCCAGCAAATATGTTTAACATAAACCAAGCATGAATCCGGCTCCAACTGGAGCATTGTTTTCAATTTCGATCAAGAGGCTTTTGGAAGAGCGTGAAGGCTTTGAAAAAGAAATACATAAGACATACTAGTATATCTCCAGCGGTAATGGACTGCAGCCGGGTGGATAGACTGGCGATGTTGGAGGCGTTATTCCCAGAGCACAGAAGGCTAAGGGAGATCAACTAGATTTGTATAAACTTGGAAAGGTTTTGCACGCAAAAACAGGTTGCAATGGCTGAAATATCAATTACCATGGAGCACTGCTTTAAGATAATTGGCAAAAGAGGCAGGGGATATTATAAATTGAATGGGTGGAATAGCCTCCTCGGTATTCTGCGTATCTATGATTCCCTGACGCAACAAAGTCCGAATTAGAAGCGTCAATTTAGTGGCCCGTATTAGATGAGCAAGAAAGCAAGTTTATGTAGCAGTTTAAGGATGCGTCACTGAATTCTCTCATTCCTTTCCTACATTCTGTGTCTTCTGTCCCAGAGCAACTACTACGTTTGAAAGATGAAGGTAAAATTATTTTCTCCATTTGGTTCATTCCGTCCATGGCATTCCAAATCTGTGAAACGGAGGCTGTTTTAATTTTGATTTTGTGCAGATGCGTAAGACACATAATAGAGAAAAATCAGCTCACTGCACATCTCTCCCGATATTTATATCTACTGAGAAAGAACAGGGAAAGCTAGAAATATTCAGCATGTCTGGCAGCGTCTGTTAACAGGGAAACTTGGTTAAAGTTTCATGTCACGGCCTTTCATCAAAACCAGCTAAAGGCGTTCAGAAATTTAAGAGAAACAACAAGAGGATGTTGCACCGTAGTGATACGGAGAATGATAACCAGATTGTGACATAAAAGGTCAGAGTTTGAGTGATAAAGGAAAACAGTAAGTGGAGAGAGGTGAGTGGTAAGTGGTAAGTGGAGGTCCTCTCTGGAATACACACACAATTCGTAATAGCTTCGATAAAACAACAGTACAAATGAAATAGGAATAAGCGGACATCATGTGAAAACGGAGCAAGGTGATCAGGCCTGGAAATTGAATATTGAAACGAATTTGAAATCAAAGTTAAAGTCACTTATTATCACTGCATTGAAGTTCCTGTGGAAGCACCCTCGCCGCCACACTTCGGAGGCTTTTCGGGTGCACTGAGGCAAAATGTAGCAAGGCCACTGCACCTAACTAGCTGTGGACTGTGGGAGGAAAGGGAAGCACCAGGAAGGAACCCACGCAGACAGAGGGGGAACGTGCAGACGCCGCAAAGACAGTGACCCCAAGCCAGGAATCGAACCTGGGTCCCTGGCGCTGTGAAGCAGCAATGCTAACCAATGTGCCACCGTACTGCGCCCACCAGGAATAGTTGGAAGAAAGCGAAAGGAGGTGGGGTATCTAGGTTATGAGGTCAGCAGAATAGTGACAAAGATGGCACGCGATTCCACGATTCAAAACCTGATTGCGTGTGGTTAAGCAGCAGGTCGGGAAAGACCTCGGGTACGGAAGTAATTTTACTTCCTCCCCCCGCACGAAGTGTCATCCTGACTCGGATCATTGGCTCTATTCTCTCTCCACAGATGCTGTCAGACCTGCTGAGATTTTCCAGCATTTCCCATTTTTGTTTTCAGAGGAAGAAAGGGAACTTTTCAGCAGTTTTGGCTTCTGCGTGTGGGAGTTTGGAGAATAAAAGATAGACTTATTGAATCGTGTAAGATTCTTGGGGGGGGGGCGGTGAACAGTGTAGATGATGAGAAGGTACACCCTTGGAAAATATAAATCTGGGTGGGTCACGACTTCAAAATAGGGACATTAGTCAACATAACGACGAGAGGGAATGATTAATCTCAGAGACCAATTGATAACGGAAAATCTCTGTCCCAGAGAACCGAGGAGATAAAAAAGGTCATTAAATAAATTCAAAGCTGACGTTTACAGATTTGTGACGTACAAGGTCGTCGGGGCTTAGGGGGGACAGAAAGGAATGTGGATTAAAATCCAGATCTTCTGATTTTATTGAAAGGCACAGCAGGCTGGAAGAGCCAAGTGACCTGTTTCTGTTCTGATTCCTTAGTGGAAGAACTGTCGGCAGGGAACAGAGAGAATATTTCCTTTTGTTTTAGAGATAACCCTTAATGTTGACACCGAAAATTACAGGCATAACATTGGTGTCCGTCAGTACCATGACATTGGTTCACGGGGAATCGATAGGGCTACGATGCATCTGCCTTCGTTTGCCTTACAAATACGCTGCGCTTTGAAAGGCTGCAAATTTGCTTTGAACCCTTTGTGAACTGTCGATGAAGGCTGCTCTTCACGTGCAGAAATCGGTAAGCTGTTTATTTAACAGTCCGCTTAGATTGAGAAATGTTTAAGAAAGGAAGTCTTGTGGTTTCAATGCTTCATCTTCTGCATGGTTTCTTCATTATTTGCAATTTTTCTATGCAGAGCTAAGGCAACTGCGAAAACAAGGTAGGAGCGGCAAGACAAATTACCTCGGGCTTTTATCATTGCAAAATATGCTGAAAAAGTGAAATTGTTTAGAGCGGTATTTGATGAAATGTCAAATGAATACGGGCCCATATGCAATGGCATAGAGAAATACTACAATCAAGAATAGTGAGAATGGAGGTCAGATCCTTAAAGGATCTGATGGATTAAATTAAGGATGGGCGTTATTAGTTTTAATGAAACTTTATTTCCACCGATAAATATGCGAGAAAGCAAAAGTGATATTAATCAGAATAAGTTCAACACGTCTACATAAAAGAAATGGAAATTAAAAGGGTTAGATTAGTTCCAAAGCCATATTTCTAAAAATCTGAATGAAGGCCTGCTCGCTTTATTCTAAGTAGCTAGGATTTCAGGTAAATCCTTCGTAATAGGGATATTTAAATGTAAGTATCAAATCAATGTCGTGAAATAAATGGGCAACATGAATAATTTCTGGCACATTCTCGATTTGTGGTTGCAATTTCCTTCAAAACTATGAAGGGAATCCATTTCTACCATTTCAATTTGTGTTGGTCACATTTTTCTTTAAGAATGATCTATGTAGCGGGAGGCGCAGATCTCCAGTCCTGCTCCTGGATTCTACTAATTTACCCAAAGTTAATGTTCTTGTTCTGAGCATGTCAAATTAGTCAGATCAATGCAGGAAGGTGATACAGAACGGGTGTTTGAAACAGCCCTGACGTGTTGGTCCTCTACATGTTTTAGAGTACATATGTTTCGGCTAAGCTGTGAAAGTGGGTGACCGAATGAACCTTTTAGGCGGTGCATGGAAAACCATTAAAACGTTAAGCGGTTTTGGGTGACTTGATGATTCCTCCCATTTTGCTTGTGTGGCTTCACAAATGCAGATAAGTGTAGGTAGCGAACGTACCATCACCATCTTGACTTCTGCCTTGAAAATTAATAGGCTTTGAGAAGTCAGTAAGATAACTCGACAAAGTTATTCTCGTCCTCTGCATACTTTCACGTAAAAGTGGCAGATAAACTCTCATGTCAAAGAGAGAAGAAAGTGGGGATTTCAGGCTTCTGCGAGAGGAAAGGCGTTTATGGTGAAGTGCTGAGCAAGCTGCGCCCATCCTGTTCTACCACCCAGTCGAATTTCACGATGTTTCCTTGACTGATGGCGAAGAAGGGCGCATATTATATTGATGTGTCATACACAGTAATATGGGACAATAGGTCTCCAATATCACTTCAAATAAAGCCATAAAAGTAGACGAAACGTAAGTGAACGTTTTGACAGGACAAAGTTGAGTGCCGCTGAGGTTGAAGAATTTCGGGTCACCTACGTATATTGTAGCAAGTTTGTTTTCATAGGCACGCTTGTGGGAAACGGATCAGCAATTTAAAAACTCCTGGGGAATGAGGCGACAGGCAAACTGAATCCAAAAGTCTCAATGGCAGGAGGCAATGGGTAATAGTGAATGTTTCGAGGTTGGAAATCTGTTTCTCGTGAAGTTCACGAGTCTCAATGCTGGATCCCTTGCTATTCGCGACCGACATCATTGATTTGGACTTAAATGTCTGGGTCATGACAAGAAATTTGCAGTTGATAATTCTTCTTCTAGTTATTAATGAGAAAGACAGATACAGACTGCGAGTAATTATCAAGGGTTGGTCAGCAAGGCGTACAGTGGCCAGTGGCATTGAATTCTGAGAAATGATACATTGGGGAGAGGACAAATATAACACAGGCAATTCAATTCATCTCGGCAATTCAAAATCCTAAGATGCGGCAAAAATAGAATAATAGTGAATCGACAAATTCTTCTCCAGCTCAGCTGATTTCCCTTTCCATTGCCGTTTCTGTCTCCCAACTGCTGAAAGTAAAACTGAAAGTTCATCACCAGAGTATGTATGTGAACAGCTTGCAATTAACAATTTGCCGAGATTCGGTCAATGTTCCAATGCGATTTGTGGAATTTAAAATCCGGCAGTGTGTGTAATAAGGTGTCAATCCGCTCTTGTCCATTTGCTTCTCCTGGCCAAAGATCAATTTCAACCCCATATGGTAATTTGTTACACTTAGTTAATGATTAAATCCGATATTTCTTTCTGTCGGTCACTTTCATATCTAAATGCATTCAAATCATTACTTTTGTGTTTCCCCTTTTCACTGCGCAAAATCAAATGAATGAAAAGAAATATTACCCGAGATCAAATTTCCTTCTGTGCAAGCCGTTTCGTTTCTTTGTTCTGTTCGGCAACTCTTCAGTTTAACATGTTCACTTTTCTTGCAGCTGCAGGCGTCCCAAGTTCAGGTGAAATGATTAATTCACAAACAAAATACTGGCAGCATCTACGGAGAGGTTTCAAGTCGATGATCTTTCATCAAAATTGGGAAAGGTTAGAGGTAAAAGAGATGTTAACCAAGTGTGGAGGCAAGGAAAAGGGGGACCCTTTCCTTGAAGTTCAGTGGAAGGCACAGGATCACAGAATTGTTGCTGTGCAGAAGGAAGCCCATTCGCTCTGTCGTGTCTGCACCGGCTGTCCCAATGATCATCATAAATTAGTGCCAATACCCCGCCCTTTTTTAGTGACCCCCGTATATTGTTTTTATTCTAATAATCATCTAATGCCCTCTCGAATACCTCGATTGAACCTGCCACCACCACACGTTCAGGCTATGCATTCCAGACCGAACCACTGGCTGTGAGAAAAAGTTTTTTGTCACGTCATATTTCCTTCTTTTGTAAATCACTTTCAATTGTACATCCTCGTTCTCGATCCTTTTACGAGGGGGCACAGCTTCTCGCGATTGACTCTGTTCACCCCCTTTATGATTATGAACACCTCTATCAAACCTCCTCTCAGCCTTCTACTCTCAGAGGAGAGCATCCCCAACATGGGGACACGATGGCCTAGTGGCATTATCGCTCGACCATTAATCCAGAAACTCAGATAGTGTTCTGGGGACCTCAGTTCGAATCCCACGGCAGATGGTGGAACTTTAATTCAATAAAAAATATCTGGAATTAACAGTCTACTGATGTCAATTGTTGGAAAACCCCATCTGGTTCACTAGTGTCCTTTCGGGAAGCAAATATGCTGTCCTTACCTGGTCTGGCCTACATGTCACTCCCCAGCCCCAGCAATGTGGTTGACTTTCAATTGCCCTCTGCCATGGCCTAGCAAGCCACTCAGTTGTGTCAATTGCTACGAAGTCACACAAAGAAATGAAACCTGACAGACCATCTGACATCGACCGAGGTACCGGAAAAGACAATGGCAAAACAAACAGCCCTGTCGACCCTGCAAAGTCCACCTTACTAACATTTGGGGGCTAGTACCAAAATTAGGAGAGCTGTTTCACAGACTAGTCAAGTAACAGCCTGACATAGTCATTCTCCCGGAAGCATAGCTTAAATATAACACCCCAGGCAACACCATCACCATCCCTAGATATGCCCTGTCCCAGCAACAGGACATACCCAGCAGAGTGGCGGCACAGTGGTATACAGTCGGGAGGGAGTTGCCCTGGGAATCCTTAAAATCGACTCTGGACCCTAATATCTCATGGCTTCAGGTTAACAAGAGCAAAGAAACCTCTAACTGGTTATTACATACCAGCCTCCTTCGGCTGATCAGTCAGTACGCCTCCATGTTGAACAACAGTTGGAGGAAGCACTGATGTGGCAAGGGCACAAAATGTACTCTGGGTAGGGGATTTCAATGTCGACCACTAAGAGTAGCTCGTTAGTAGCATTATTCATCGAGATGGTTGGATCCTAAAGGATATAACTGCTAAACTGGGTGTGCAGCAGGTGGTGAAAAAACCAACAAGGGGAAAAAGAACACTTGTCCTTATCCTTACCAATCTGCAGGCTGTCGATGCATCTGTCCATGGCAATATTGGTAAGAGTGACCACCACACAGTCATTGTGGAGATGAAGTCCCGCATTCGAATCGAGAATAACGTGTTGTGTGGCACTATCACTGCGCCAAATAGGACAGACTTCGAACAAAACTAGCAACTCAAGGCTGAGGCTCTGTGAGCCATCAACGGCAGTGGAATAATACTCCAGCATAATCTGGCATATTCCCCACTCAACCATAACCATCAAGTGACGGGATCAACCTTAGTCCAATAGCGAGTGCAGGAGGGCATGCCAGGAGCAGCATACCTAAAAATGAGGTGTCAATCTGGTGAAGCTACCAAACATGACAACTTGCATGCACCAACGGGTCAGATCTAAGCTCTGCAGTCCTTCCACATCCAGTCGTGAATGGTGATGGACACTTCAGCAACTCACTGCAGGAGGAGGCTTCACAACTATCCCCATCCTCAATAATGCAGGAGCCTAGCACACCAGTGCAAAAGATAAGGCTGAGGCATTCGCAAAATTCTGCAGCCGGATGTGCCGAGTAGATGATCCATCTCGGCCTCCTCCATTGATCCCCAGCATCTCCGATGCCAGTCTCCAGCCAATTCGATTCACTCTACGTGAAATCAAGAAACGGTTGGAGGCACTGGATACTTCAAAGGCAATGGGTCCTGATAACATTTCGGCAATACTACTGAAGACTTATGCTCCAGAACATCTTCCGCTCACCTAGTCCAACAATGCGAGAAGTTGTCCATGTGTGTATGTCCTGCACACTAAAAGCAGGACAAATCCAACCTGGCCAATTACCACCCAATTAGTCTGCTCTCGATCATCAGTAACGTGATGATCGAAAGTGCTATCCAGCAGCACCTGCTCAGCAATAACCTGCTGAGTGACGACCAGTTTGGGTTTCGCCAGGGTCACTCAGCCCCTGATCTCATCACAGCCACAGCCTTTGTTCAAACATGGAACAACAGTTGAGTACCAGAGGTAAGGTGAGAGTGACAGCTCTTGACATCAAGGCCGCATTCGACCGAATGTGGCATCAAGGAGCCCCAGCATAACTGGAATCAATGATTATCAGGAGTCAAACACCCCACTGGTTGGAGTCATACCTGGTACATAGGAAGATGGATGTGGAGGGTCAGTCATCTCAGCTCCAGGACATCACTGCAGTAGTATTGTGTTAGGCCCAACAATCTTGAGCTGCTTCATCAATGACCTTCCCTCTATCAGAAGGTTAGAAGTGGGAATGTTTGCCGATGATTACACACTGTTCAGCACCATTGACGACTCCTCGGATTCTGTTCAAATGCAACAAAATCTGGACAGTATCGAGGCTTGGGCTGACAAATAGCTAGTAACATCCGCTCCACACAAATGCCAGGCAATGACCAACACCAATAAGAGACACTCTTACCACCGCCCCTTGACATTCAGTGGTGTTACCATCACTGAATCCGCCACTGTCAACATCCTTGGGGTTACCATTGACCAGAAAGTCCACTGGACTGACCACATGAATATAATGGCTACAAGAACAGGTCTGAGGCTGGGAATACTGCGGCGAGTAACTCACCTCCTGACTCCCCAAAGCCTATCCACCAACTGCACGGCACAAGTCAGGAGTGTGATGCAATACTCCCCAGTTGCCTGGATGGATGCAGCTCCAACAACACTCAAGACGCTTGACACCATCCAGCACAAAACAGCCCGCTTGATCGGCACCCCAGCGACAAACACCCACTCTCTCGGGGCGGCAGGTACCGGGGCGGCACGGTAGCACAGTGGTTAGCACTGCTACTTCACAGTTCCAGGGACCTGGGTTCGAATCCCGGCTCGGGTCACTGTCTGAGTGCAGTTTGCACATTCTCCCCGTGTCTGTGTGAGTTTCCTCCGGGTGCTCCGGTTTCCTCCCACAGTCCAAAGATGTGCGGGCTAGGTTGATTGGCCATTCTAAATTGCCCCTTAGTGTCCCGGGATGCATAGGTTAGAGGGGTTCGTGGGCAAATATGTAGGGATATGTGGACAGGGCCTGGGTGGGATTGTGGTTGGTGCAGACTTGATGGGGCGAATGGCCTCTTTCTGCACTGTAGGATTATATGATTCTCTCCACCACAGACGCTCAGTCGCAGCAGTGTGTACTATCTACAAAATGCACTACAGCAATTCACCAAAAATCCTTAGACAGCACCTTCCCAACCCAGGACCACTTCCATCTGGGAGGACAAGGTACATAGAAACATCATCACCGCATGTTCCATTCCAAGCCACTCATCCTGACTTGGAAATATATCGCCATTCGTTCGCAGTCACTGGGTCAAAATCATGGAATTCCCTCCCTAATGACATTGTGAGTCAACACACAGCACATGGACTGCAGTGTTTAAAGAAGGCAGCTCACCACCACCTTCCCAAGGCAACTAGGAATGGACAATAAATGCTGGCCAGTCAGCGACGCCCATGTCCCACGAATGATTTTTTTAAAAAATACATTCTATCCTCATAATAGCAGCTGAAGTAGGAGGTATTAAATAACAAAAACGATAAAGGAGATGGTAAAGAGATAAGTGCAGGAACAAAATATGCATCCAGGGGAGCTGTTAGTGTAAATGACCAACTCAAATATGACAGTTGGTTTCCGAAGTAAAAATGAGTGCAAACGACATCGTGTGAATTTGTTGAACAGGACTGTAAAACTATGAAATGGAACATAAGCTCTGGAAACATTTCCTTATCTTTCGATTGGGCACATTAAAGCAGAATGAGTGCATAGGGAGAAATTAGCGCCCTTTTCTGTACTGCTTTTGGTGAAGAGTGGGTTCAATTTGGGTCTTTACCGCCGGAAGGTTAACCTTTGGCTGGAGGGAACAGAAGTCGGTGAGAGAACTCGTTGGATTATCATCTATTTCAAATCAACTCAGTAAACTCGGATTATAATATTTTTTCTACTTGCCCTATCAATGGAGCAAAATACTTTGCAAATCGTGACGAACTAACTTTTTTTGCAATATCTGTGGATTGTCTAATGATTCCAATTTATCAATCAATCCAGTTGCCAGTCTGTGTGAACTGTACATGTACGAGGTTTAACATTTAAATTCTGAAACTAAACAAATTTGCAGAAAATATCATTCTGAGAGTTAGTGACTAAATGATTTGAATCTGGTTGGCAGATTTTGCTAAACTGAAACGAGAGCTAGAAGATAAAGGTCAGTAAGGATAATCACATCATCTTTCCTGTTGATTTCAATGCTAGTCTATTTCTTCTTGCGTTTTAGAGCATATCTCTCACAAAAGTGCAACTTAATATGCATTGAAGTGTGGGAAATCCACAAAGGGCTTGCAACGCCGATTAAGTCTGATTCAGTTATATGAAAAGTTCATACCTTCAAAGATAATAGTTAGAAATATGCCTCAGGCATTGGCTCAAGACGGACAGAATCGGGTCAGCCGCCCGTATTACCCAATGCCGTGCATTAAATTATAGAATGAATGTATAACGCGCAATTTACTCGGATACTTCCTTCAGCATCGAACCCTTTTCCACAGGGACTGATTGAGGCGAGGACCTTTAGTTATTTTTAATGAATGCATTGAATAATATTTGAAACGAAGGAAGATTCGAGACTGTGGGGTTGAAAAATGTTCCAAGGCGCAACGTGACAAAATATTCGGTCCAGCACATAGTTCATACAGAGACATTCCAACTTTAACATTTTGTGCGCCTTCCGTAGGATTTCTTAACGCATATTCACGGAAACCTTGTCCTTAAGCTACATGTGCAATTTCTAAGCAAATTTGAATTTTGAAAATCACATATACTTTGTAAATACCATGATGGTCACCTTAATAGAGCCTTCCTTAGTGCAGCAACTCGGTGTAGCTATAATGAATATTATTTATGAAGTATACCTGCTTCCGGCTAATTGCAAAGATCTGTTGCAAAGTCTGCTCCTGCGTATCAAGATTTGTTTCTCGAATGGAACTGAATCGTAAATCGATTGTTTTATTGCCTTGTGCATCTGCCTGATAGATCGGGAACTGAGAAGAAAAGATGAAGGTAGAAAATCGAATCTTCTTAGTTCCCCATTTATGGTATTCAAATTTTCCTCATTGCCTCAGATAGCATGATAGTTGTTTTATAATGATGGGTGCAAGACTTCTCCTTGTTACTCTTTGAGCATCTTATCGGCTATTGGCTTTAATATGATGCTTGCACTGGTGATTCAGGTGAGCGAATAATTCCGATATGGATCCTATATACTAGTTCATGAGTGTAATTTGTAATGAAACGCTCCTATGAACGACCATTTTGGAGAATAAGCTGCTGCTTCCCTTTTTTTTCTTAACCTCCCATATTTGGTAATATCGGGTTTTCTCAAACAAGTCTGCATCGTTTTCTAAAGTGCTAATTAAATGTCAACAGTATTAGTTTGTTTTTGATGAGCCCAAACCCTTAAACACTGCCAATTACGCCCCAACCACTGCCACCTTAGCCCAACGCAGCACGTTTAATAAAGCCATATGATGTAATCTTGTTTATTCATGTGTTATGCTCAGATTTGTTTCCAAAGCGAAGGTGCTGAATATTATTTAAATGCAGACCAATGCAGAAAGCAGGGCCAGTAATCCAGAGACCGAGGGTAATGTCCTTTGTCCACGGCGTCAGTTGACCCGAGTTCGATGGATTTCGAGTTCGAATTCCATCACGGTAGATGTTGAAATTTAAATTACACTTTAAATCTGTAATTAAAAGTCTAGTAATGATCATGAAACCATTGCCGATTGTTAGAAACTCATCTGGTTCACTAATGTCCTTTAGAGAAGGAAATCTGCTACCAGGTGATTCCAGGCCCACAGCAATGCGGTTGATTCTGAAGTGCCCCGTGAAATGACTCAGCAAACCACTCCGTTCAAGCGCAATGAGGGATGGGCAATGATTGTTCGCCCAGCCAGCGATGCCCACATCCCCTGAACGAATAAAAACAACTGAATGACAGAGCAGATCCGACTGGTTGACTTCTTCTCCTACGTGTTATGGTCTTAGGGCGGAAGGTTTTGCTGTGATTGATGAATTATGCTCTAACAGTGGCATCCTGACTAATGCAAAGGTTTAGATACAATGGTTTCCACGTTGCACTGATATCATTCCTTTACTGTTTATCGACGTCATTAGAAATAGATTTACTGAAGGATCGCCTCCGGGATGCCGGTAAGGACGCACACTGAAATATTCTCTGTAAACGTACTTGTAGTCCAAAATACCAACTGCAATCTATAGAATGGAGCAGATTACGAGAATTCTGTACCGCAAAGGGGAAATGCGCTGTCAAATATATAGGAAGTGATAGTGTCAATAAAATCATAGATGCTTCAGCGTGATATGGACAGGCAGAGTGAGTGAGTATTGGGATGGTAGATTCAGGATATATATATAAATATTAGGTTATCCACTTCGGTAGCAAAAATAACAAGGCAGATTATCATTTTAATGGATGTAAATTGAGAGAGGTGGCTACTGCACGACACCTTGGTAATGCAGATACAGTAAGCTGTAAATAAGACAAGGGTTATGTTGGCTTCCATAGCAAGTGGATTTGAGTACATGAATAGGATTGCTTTACTGCAATTTTATAGGGTGCTGATGAGGTCACACGTGGAGCATTGTGTGCAGTTTTATTGTCCTTATCTGAGGGAAGATGTTCTTGCTATAGAGATACTATACTAGAGGGTTTACCAGGCACATTCCTAAGGTGGCATATGAGAAGACACTAAGTCGTTTAGTATTACATCCATTGGAGTTTCGAAGAGTGAGGGGGGATCTCATAGAAGCTTATAAAATTCAAGCAAGATTAGACAGGGTAGATGCAGAAAGAATGTTCTCGATGGTGGGGGTCTCCAGCACTAGGGGTCATAGTTTGAGGTGTGGAGAAACCTCTTCACCCAGAGGTGGTGAATCTGTGGAAGTCACCACCAGAGGAAATAGTTGAGGCCGAAATGTTGTGTGATTTCAAGAAAGAATTGGAATAGCTCTTAGGGCTTGAGGGATCAAGTGATATGGGGGAAGGCGGGATCAGGGTATTGAATTCCATGATCAGCCATGATCATAATGAATGGCGGAGGAGGTTCGAAGGGCCGAATGGTCTATTCCTGCTTCAATTTCTTCTCTATATTTCTATGTATTCGCGCTTAAAAGAAAAGTACTTGAATATAAAGAAAGCAATGGCCATTAAATGGCACGACAATTATGTTGGGATGTGTAAATGAAAGCATCATGCATTCAGAGTGTGGCGGTTTATGTAATTATAATGTCATCTGCCTATCCAGGTGTGGGGTAGGGGGCAGAGTTGGACGCATATTTACATCCTCCGCAATATTGTTTGAATTGAACTGAATGAACAGTTTGAAAAGGCGACCCGATACAAAACCAGACTTGGAATCGAACATGTCAGTTTCCAGATAGGAGGGCCAGACGAAAACAGCCCTGTAACTCAGATTTCAATAGTGTTGAACATCATCGGCCCTTTGATCTCCTGTTAGCTTTTTACCAACTGCCTGGAGCCTTATGCAATCAGCTTTCTGCTCCAGCCACTCCTCAGGACCGAGTCGGCCGAATGCTGCCTTTTTTGCCATTGGTTCCATCGGCTGTGAACCGGAAACGGAAAGTGCAAAAACAAGGCCCTGGATAACATTGCAATGCAGATTGAATCTGCCAGTTTAAGACTCAAAATGCCTCCCTTACATCATCGGCTAAGGAGCATTTCACCGCAGCGTGGAAATATATGCGGACTCATCTTAACCCACTCGGTGCGCTATTAGTCCGTCTGCCATGTTATTGGTGACAATTTTAAACGGTCGATCTCAAGCGGATAGCAGGAAGGATTCTGCCGATTCTCCGTAAGAGTGGAAAGGCAATATTTATGAAATATTATGGAATTGGATGATCTACATCATATTCAGCTAATGCCGTTCAATATCCCTATTATCATAGAAAAGAAACCGGCTAGGTGCGATGGTAAGTATTAAAACGTCGTTTAATGGAAAAGCAAAGTAATCCCTACTATGGGGTTTTTCTAAAACCCTAGAAAGATGCTGACTCGTTGACTAAGAGTTCACCCTTCCCAACATGTGTTGAAGTGGGAAATCACTCTTCGAACAATGTGTTCTGCTCAGCGTATTAAATCAATGGTCAATACATTAATAACAATGGATTTAGGAAAATGAAAGAAAATATGTGTTCATTACTTTATCAGTACATAGCAACATTTAATATTCACCGCACCCCAACGTTTAATTGTCTGGTCACTGAAAAGGGCCCGGGGAATAAGAAATTAGATAAAAGCCAGCAAGCAGATTAAAATTCATCCCAGAAACTCGCTCAGGCCCGAGCTATGAGACAACATTTCGCGTGGCGTTGCAATTACTGTTGTCCTCTCTGCTATTGTAACTTACCATGTCCACAGGTCAAATTTACAAGAAATCTGCACGGCGGTCGAAAGAACTCCCTGCGCACGTATACGAATCAGCTCACCTAAAATATAGCTATCAGTCTTCTTGCAGCAGGCGGCACGGCTGCGGATCTGACTTTTTAATGATCGAGGGACTGGGAAGTTCGTTCCGTTTGGCCATTGGAGGCACTTGGAACGGGGTATTTCCTTCGCAACTTGATAGGTGCAGATCAGTAGGGTGTGACCATTATTGATAATCCAAACACTCCGGATGATGAAGTACTGCTGAAAACCAACTGCTACCAAACCATATAAAAATTATTATTGGCCGGGTATTCGCGTATTTTAACAGTGATATTAGCTTTAATGTCCTGAATTATTTTGAGAATATGATATTTTACTTACACTGTACTCTAGACCCGAACTCGGGTCAACTGACGCCGTAGATAAAGACATTCAAACTCTCGAATTATTGTACAGCAAATTTCACTTTCTGCACTGTACCAAATTATCACAATGTCACACGAAGCATCAAACTTCGTTATACTTACTTCGTTACACACAAATTAACTAACTTTTCACCTACTCCAGTATACACACAAGTATTCAAAAAGTATCAAAACATCACAAAATATCCAAACACACGAATTAGACTTAGCGATACTGCATGTGGCGAGGCGATCTGATGACATTTCCTGCTCTTGGGTCTTGTTCCAATGTCTCCAATCCCCAGACTCTCAGTCTTGCTTCTCCACTGATTTATCTGTGGTTACCGCTGCCAGTGCTATTTTGTCTTCCTCTTATACTGAACTGTTTATGCTTCCAGTCACGTACTCACAGTCCAGGCACTAATCAGTCACTGTCTCTTTTGTCACGAACAGTGAGAGTCATGCCTCTGCCAGAGGGTCGTAATTCCCTCAAGAACATGATACACAGAGATCTGTGTTCGATCACTACCTATTCAAGGCATAGCAACAGTCACTGTTAATTCCCATGTTTGTTCCATAGCTGCACATTCTGTTCTTTGCTGCTCCCACAGTCCTTAGCTCTTTTAACCATCACGCTTTGCTGGTGTCTTCTCTTCGCTGGTGTCTTTATGAATACCCATCAGGCTACAGACAAATACGTTATGGCTTCAAGACTGGGTGTGCAAATGCAGATGGATGGGAATAAAATACCTCTTCACCGAAATATGTTTGTTAAAGTGACTCAGTTGGGAGCACATTGTCACCAATAATGTTGCATGTCCAACATGTGAGAAAGCCCAGGTAAACTTTGTGAATATAAAAATCTCTAGTTTATGTCATAAAGTCTATGCTGTTGCGGCTATCTCCATACGTTGTTACTGAAGCAATTTGTTCCCATCAAAACATTCTGCGCCAGATCCCAGCAGTAGTTAGCAAACCTTACGTTAGTTACTGAATCTCCTATCCTGTTAATCACAAAAATCGCCAAATCTTATGATAATATGTAACATGAGTGAGCTCCACCTCAACGACCTTCTTCAGAAACGGATTCTAACTATTATTTGAGGACAAATTTCTTCATTCTAGTCTACGGGGCAAACTGCTCCTATTCTGCATACTGTATAACTGAGTTCCACCAAAACTATGTTTCCCGTGTTCTCCCACGCGCAAATGCCACTCCATCATCATCCTGTTGAAGGAAGTCTCAGATACGTATGCATTCTTTATCAATCAAAAATAATTTACGTGACTTTGGAGAGTAATAATCATTGCCTTGTAGGTAAACTGCATATCAGTTATGCATCAGTAGTCCAGAATGAGAGTAAGTTATTTGGTTTCATTGAAGGAGCCATACTTGTCCATATAACAGACGAAATCAAGGATTGTTTTAGGACACTGCCAGAGATATTTAATGTGGACGTCGAGTTAAAGATTGATTAGATTTGACAAAGGAATACACTATTAACATCTTGTTCGGAGTGTTATTGTGATTAATCTGCCCAAGAAATGCATTAAAGCAAGGACTATCAACCATCTCACTCAGAATATGCCCCAATCAAGATAAGACTGTTAGGACAGAATAATCATAGAATCCCTACAGTACAGAAGGATACCATTCGGCCAATCGAGTCCGTACCGGACACAGTCCCACTCAGGCCCTATTCCCGTAACCCCACACATTTATCTTGTTAATCCCCCTAACTCTAGGGTCAATTTAGTGTTTAGGGTCAATTTGATTAATCAACCTAACCCGCACATCTTTAGAATGTGGGAGGAAACCGGAGCACCCGGAGGAAACCCACACAGACATGGGGAGAACGTGCAAACTCCACACAGACAGTGACCCGAGGCCGGAATTGAACCTGGGTCGCTGGCGCTGTGAGGCAACAGTCCTAACCACTGTGCCACCGTGACAGCTAAATGCGTCTCTTGGGATAAATTAGGATTTGTACGAAACTCACATATCTCTTGATTAAAGCATGGAATGTAATGGAAAATCGGTGGTTTGATTTCTTTTCACCTGCGAAGTGACATTAAATGTTCCTATCAAACTATGTAGCGGACGCATACTTACCGCACGGAAGGATGTAATTTCACAGAACCACGGAATTGCTGCGCTGCAAAATGAGGCTATTTGGCTCATCGTGCTTCTCCAAACGAGCCACATGCCTTTGTGTCATTTCCCTGCCTTTTCCTCGTAGCTCTGCAAATTGTTCCTCTTCAAGTAGTGATCTTTAGCCTTCTTGAATCTTCAACTGAACCCACACTTCCAGACAGTGCCTTCCACTTATCTAAATTTCCGTTATAATTAGCTCCCGGACATAGCCTCCATCCTCAGACCTTGCCCTACCTTATCCTTGATAAGCAGTGGCGAATACGTTAGTCTCTGCAGTGGCTAGATCAGCAAGTCATAAATTTGTTCAGTCCCTTCGATGAGTTCTTTCCACTGATTTGACTCTGCAATTTGACGAGCATCTTGGCTGTATTTTCCTTTCAGACCGAGATAAATTAGAAGCTATTCAAAGGGATCTCGGTGAGATTACAGCATTTTTATTGAAAACAATAAACGTTTGGTTTTCATGCCTTCGTGTTGCAATTTACCCTCCAGCCAAACTTTTCATGTTAACTTGAAATCCATGCTGCCAAGTTGAATAATAAAATTATCTCAAATATTTCTTGCAAGCCCGCTGATAAAAAAAAATGTTAATTGTTTCCACAGTGGAACTGCTGCGTCTGAAAGACAAAGGCAAGTAAACAGAGCTAACGGGTGAAATCGAGTCCGATCAGAATATCTCCCCGATTCGATAGACTTCGCCCGAAACTGCAGGATGGCGATGTACAGGAATTTGCCTGACGGCGAGGAAGGCGACAAAGCCAAAGAAGATAGGACAGAAAAATGACCAAAAACAGCCTACTCTGTTGCAAAAGTCGTTTTCTTAATAGTTATTGTCAGGACTGAAAATAAAACAGGTCGTTTCAAACTATTGAATAACGAAGATGCTAGCACATGTCACCGTTATTTATGACGAAGTCCAATAAATACATTGGGCGCATGCGCAGTTCAAACTGGGAATCCGGGCGGGACTTTCAGAGCTGCCCCTCCAAGGTTTCCCCAAAATGTCATTTCGCCATATAACTCGCCAATTAACTGTCCTGAATGGCAAGGATATCTTGTACTTGCCGCTTAGGTAACGACTTAACTCACCAGGAATGTCTCAGAGCTCTGTTCTAATCTATCCACGCTTTTAACGCCCTGGTTAGCCTTAGTAGGGCCGATGCAATTTTAGTCCTAGAAACAGTTAAATTGTTCAACTATGGCGTCCTATTCTTCACTTATTGTTGGAGTTAACTTTTTTTTACTTATTGCATGCTACTTTTCATTTCTCGCTCTTACGCTCAAATCCATCTTATTTTCTCTCGCTGACACGTGCGTTATTTACATGCCGGTGCGGAATATTATGGGAAAAGATGGCATAGTGAAAATGCTATTCCACTAGTAATCAAAAGATCAGAACTAATACTCTGGGGACAGAGCTTCAACTTCCACTACGGCGGTTGGTGGAATATAAATCGATTTAAGAAATATCTGGAACAAAGTTTGGGACTCAGTAATCGTGACCACGGTACCTTTCACCGATTGCTGTAAAATGTATTTTTAAATTCATTTTTGCAACTGAAAGTTACAAAGCCAATGCTCAGAGTGGACAGGGCAAAGCCAAACTCTTTCATTGCTCCAAATTCCAAACCCAAATTCCAATTGAATCCAATTCATGGCCCCCACAAGAGAGACAAACAAGATCCAAGCTGACAAGATAAGTCGTTTCATCCCATTTGGGCTCGGTCTGATGTTTGATTTTCGCCAAAAGGCGGAGAAGCGATTGCTGTGAAATGCCGTCTGCTTCACGAATGTCCTTAGGGAAGAAAACCTGTCATTCTTACGGAGCTGGTCGACATGCGCCTGCAGACTCATGTTAATGTGGTTTACTTTGAACTGCCTGCTGAACGGCCTTGGAGCCATTCAGTTTAAGGGTTGTTTCTAACAACAAATACTGATCTTGTCTGCAACGCCAACATCCAATGAATGAATTACTAAAACCGTAACATTCTCAACAGACACTTCCTGGTACCGGCACTCACATCTCAGTAACCATTCCTTCAACTGTATGGTCAGGTAGATGCACAATTGTCCGCGCTGTTCACTCAGCCGCCAGGTTCACTGAAGAGGGCGCTGCGCGGTAAGAGCTTCCTCATCTCAGCCAATTCCAGTTGAAAAGCCAATGAAGCAGAGATGGGTCGAATGCCCTACTTCTGCTCCTGTATATTATGGTCTACAGGTGGCACTGTTGGTTTGTTGCCGCAAAGTCGGCCCAATCGTCCCCACACACTCTTTAACATTAATATATTTTCCAACTCGCATGGAAGGGTGAGTTGACAACTTTCACGGCGACACATTGCTGTCTAACCATTCCACACTATGCTTTTGAAGGGCAAAAATTTGCTTGCCCCTGGGGCAAAAAGAACACAAATCACTAAAGCTCAGAATCGAACGCCTGGTTTGGAATGTCGCCATCAACCATCAACACCACACATGCGGTAGATAGATAAATTAAGATAGCCTTGTACTTTCTGTAAAAGAACAAAGTAAGAAACTCCAAAGCGACAGAGACCCCAGGCTAGAATCGAACCTGGGTCCCTGGCGCTGTGAGACAGCAGTGATAACCATTGTGTCACCGTGCTACCCAGATGTAGAGTTGAGTCCATAATCAGATCATCCATCATTTTTTTTACGACGTAACAGACTTAAGGAGCCGAATGGCCGACAGTTTCCACCGCCCCCCCCCCCCCCTTAATCTGATGTTCGACTATTGAATTCTAGAGCTAACGAGAGTGGCATTGCAGGTAGAAAACTGCATTGCATTATTGACAAGGTATTCCACAAATCGGAAAAAAAATTCCAAAGCCAGAACGAATAAGTAGGAACACCAGTTCTCTCGCCTGTTGCACCATGTGATCAAATCATCATTGAGACTGAACAACAACTCCACTTTCCTGTCATATTTGCATATCCCTGATGCCCTCAGTACCCAAAATGCTGTGGATCTCCATCTTGAATGTACAGCAAGTGAGAAGATCTTTCCTCAGGTTTTACGTTGCTACTTCTGTCACTGCCATTGAAGTTGACATTGCTAAAAAAAAAGCAAGGCAGCGAAGTAGGTTTCTGCAAATTCCATTCTTGAAGTGGAAAAGTTCAGAGACCAAAGCAGAAAATGCTGGGAAAACGCAGCAGGTCTGGCAGTATCTGTAGTGAGAAAACTAGTTTCGAGTTCTATATGACTCTCTTTCAGAAATGTTCAGGTTCGGCGCAGAGATAACGCACTCGCTCAATTCGACTTATTATTTTCCAATATGGAATATGTTAATATTACTTAATGAACCCGTCATGAAAGCATAGAATCATAGCATGGCTGTAGCACAGCAAGAGGCCATTCGGCCCGTCGTGACCGTGCTACTCTTCAGCAAGAGCGATTCAGTTATCTTTTCCCCCACATCCGTGCGCATTGTTTTTCCACTTGAGAATAATGATCCATCAATCCTTTTCGCAACGCATTCGCAGGGAAGTCATTCCCTATACCAGAAAATGGTGAAGATGTTTTTCTTCAGGCACGCCTTGGCTCATCTGACAATTACGTAACATCTGTGCCCTCTGCTTCTCGAACGTTCCAGCGATGTGAAGCATTTGTTCCCCATGCAGCTGCCCAGAACCCTCATGACTTTGAATACGTCTGTAAAACGTCGCAACCCTTTCTGCTCCAAGGGAAGCAGACCCTCACTCCCCAATCTGTCTGCGTACCCCTTATGCCAGGAAACATTCTCTTGATGCTTGTCTGTACCGTCTTCAATGCCTTCACATTCTTCCTTACTCCAGGTAATCAGAACTGGAAGCAAATCTGCCAGCTGAGACCGAAACTATGTTTATGAATGTTTAACGTAACATCCTTACCTGTGTACGCTATGTTCCGAATAAAGAAGTTTATGGTGCCGTATCGCTTATTTATCATGTCTGAAACTGACCTTCCTTCAATGAACTGTGCACATATACATCGAGGCGCCTTTGTTCTTTCACCCCGCATCCCCCCTTAGAACCACCCCCCCCCCCAAACACACACACACACACACCCTGTTAGAACTTTACCTTTTATGTTATACTGTCTTTCTACTTTCCTCCGAACAAATTGGATAACTTCACATGGCAAACTTCACACCGTACATGTTTCTTTATTGTAATCGGAAAACAAGGTCTGTGGAATGCACCGGCAGGCTGCTCGGGTACACGGAGGAAGCATTTAGCATGGCCAATGTACCTAACCAGCGGGTCTTCAATATACAACTGGAATTGCTGGTGCGTGCCACAAATTGCAGACATTCATTCATCATTTTTCTTTGTAACAAGGTCCGTGGAGCGCACAGGCAGTGAAACGCGCGATTATTCCAAAGCGGAACTCAGTTTTTCATAATTCTTGTCCATTTATAACAGAAAAAACATGTTTTATTTTACTTTTACTGAGCATTTGTTTCTCTTTCTTAATCTCACTTCCTGGCTATCTCTTGAGTTCATTTCCGTTCATTGATTTGCCACGGAAGTCGCTGTTACAATTCACACTTTCTGTTTCCAGTGATTTCTGCTGAATTATTCTTCAATTGCATTGGTTCACAGTTGCTCGGTTACTTGCTTTGTTCACGCAAAGTGTTCCACTTCACAAATGGTTGGGTGAGAGGAACAGTGCAAAAACCTTTCGGAAATGCATCGACAGTTTGAACTCTAACGGAAGCTCTCGTCGTTCAGAGCAAAATCGGGCCCAAAACTTTCGTATTTTCCCCTGATCAAGGGAATAAAGTGAAGAATGCAGAATGAATAGTAGGCGCGATGGACACGAAGGTCTGAAGAGTATATTGCAGTTTATAACTGGGTTCCAAATGACCTTGCGTTTACTGATTGGTACAGCGAATAGGATAAACTGTTCTAATTGCTGGTGTAATAATTCATGTGCTATTATAGATATTCAAAAATGAGGTGAAAACATCTAAATTATCCTCCACAATATGGTATATTGCAGAAAGCAGCGTGAATTAATGAATAAGTTAATTAATTGACCATGCATGTATTTGTCCCAGATGAAACACCATTCATACGAATCTATTCTTACCATAAATGTATGAACGTGTATGTAACGATTTGCATGGACATAATGTTTTGAATTATTTTCTTCAGAACTCGAAGAACTTCGAAAAGAAGGCAGTAAGTATAACTATCAAAGCATCGAAACCCTCAAAATAAAAAATACTGCGATTTTAGCGTTCACTTCGGGTCGTAGCATAAGGGTAACACAGCAACGGAGAGAAACTGTGATTCATTGTTTTTCATATTTTCAATATCATTAATAATCTTTTTTCATTATAAGCGTTTTTGCCCATTCAAGTCAAGCTTAGAAATGTAAAATTATAGAACACACAGTGCTGCGGCTAAGTATGCTTCAGCTTGACCTCGGTGACACTGGATTAAATGAGAATAAATGATTCCCTCAATCACTTGCCATTTGACCAGCAATGAAAATCCTTCGCTGAGATGATGGATGAGCATTATTGCACAAACAAAGATGGTTCAGTGCATTAATCTGATACTATTTGATGTCTGTATTCAGGCAGAACGACTGAAGAATGCGGTAAGAGAATTTAATTTAGACTGCATTTGTTAAAAATTCGAATGTCAACATTGGCGCATTCCCCGCTGTTTGACTGAGACAAGTACTTTCATTGCATTTTTTATTCTTTCAGATAAAGAACTTAGGGAATGCAAAGCAGGCACGTAATTCTACAATGATTCAGCTAAAATGTGATCACACACAAATTTCACTAATTTGTAGAAAAACAGCAATATGACATTTGTCTCGGGGTGATGTTGAGGCGTTGCCGACAATTATAAGGAAATTTGATTTGATTTGATTTGATTTATTATTGTCACATGTATTGGTATACAATGTATACAATGTATTGGTATACAATGTATTGATTCTTGTGCGCTATGCAGGCAACGCATACAGTTCATAGAGTACATAGAGTACATAGGGGAGAAGAAAAGGAGAGGGTGCAGAATGTACTGTTACAGTCATAGCTCGGGTGTAGAAAAAGATCAACTTGCCTCATTCAAAGGTCTGACAGCAGCAGGGGAGAAGTTGTTCTTGTGTCGGTTAGTACGTGATCTCAGACTATTGTACCTTTTTCCCAACGAAAAAAGGTGGAAGAAGTATGTCCAAGGTGCGTGGGGTCACTGATTGTGCCGGTTGCTTTTCCGAGGCAACAGGACTTGTCCACGGAATCAATGGATGGGAGGCGGATTTGTGTGATGGACTGGGCTTCGTTCGCAGCCCTTTGTAGTTTCTTGCGGTCTTGGTCGGAGCAGGAACCATAACAAAAGTTTAAAGTGTATTTGTTAGTGTCACAGTCGGCTTGCATTAACACTGCAATGGAGTTACTGTGAAAATCCCGAGTCGCCAAACACCGGCGTCTGTTCGGATACACTGAGGGATAATTTAGCATGGCCAATGCACCTAACCAGCACGTCTTCAACATACAACGACAACTGCTGATGTGTCTCACAAATTGCAGGCATTCATTAATCATAAGCATTCACTTCATCGGTGAGCTTTGAGGGATGAATTTAGAGATGCACTTTAAAAATATTCCAATTGTTGCATTTCTAAAGCTCTCTTCTGTTTATTAGAGCCTGTTGACGATAAGTACACAATTATTAGCAAGTTAATCCATGATAACTTCATGCACACTGGAACACCTAGATAACAAAGACACCTATGTCAGACTCCTATTTATTGACTATGCTCAGCCTTCAACACCATTATTCCCATGAAACTCATCTCCAAACACAGTGGCCTGGGCCTCGGCACCTCCCTCTGCGACTGGATCCTGAACTTCCAACTCACAGAGCACAATCAGTAAGGATAGGGAACAACACCTCCTCCACGATCATCCTCAACACCGGTGCCCCACAAGGCTGCGTTCTCAGCCCCCTATTATACTCCTTATACACCTATGACTGTGTGGCCAAACTCCCCTCCAAATCGATTTTCAATTTTGCTGACGGCACCACCTGGTGGGTCGGATCTCAAACATGATGTGACAGAATACAGAATGAGATAGAGAATCGGGTGAACTGGTGCAGAAACAATCTCTCCCTCAATGTCAACAAAACGAAGGAGAGTGTCATCGACTTCAGGAAGAGTAAAGGAGAGCATTCCCCCCTTGACATCAATGGGGACGACGTAGAAAGGGACGAGAGCTTCAAGCTTTTAGGTGTCCAGATCACCAACAACCTGTCCTGGTCCCTCCATGCCGACACTATAGTTATGAAAACCCATCAACTTCCTCAGAAGACTAAGGAAATTTGGCATGTCATTTACGATTCTCACCACCTTTTACAAGTGCACCATAGAAAGCATGCTTTTTGGTTGCATCACAGTTTGGTATGGCCCCTACTCTTCCCAAGATCGCAAGGAACTACAAAATGTCGTGAATGTAGCCCAATCCATCACGCAAACCTGCCTTCCATCCATTGACGCGTCTACACTTCCCGCTGCCTCGGCAAAGCAGCCAGCATAATTAAGGACCCCACCACCCTGGACATTCGCTCTTTCACCTTCTTCCTTGGGAAAAAGGTACAAAGGTCTGAGGACACGTGGCAACCGACTCAAGAATAGCTTCTTCCCTGCTGCTGTCTGACTTTGAATGGACTTGCCTTGCATTAAGTTGATCTTTCTCGATACCCTAGGTATGGCTGTAACAATACATTCTGCACTCTCTCCTTTCCTTCTCTATGAACGGTATGCTTTGTCTGCATAGCGCGGAAGAAACAATACTTTTCACTGTATGTTAATACATGTGACAGTAACAAATCAAATCAAAATGCCTTTTCTGGTTCAGATATTAGACTCTTCAAATCGCCGCAGCGCCACCGTGTGGGCAGTAGAGATATCTCGCGGGCTGCTCATCGTGCCTGGAAATACCCAAATATTCTGCATTCTTTGTTGCATTGTTGACTCGATTGTCCACTGCATATCCATGCCTGTGCGTCAGTGGATATGTCTAAAAAAGGAATACCGATGCAATTCGTTACAATTAAGAAACAGCTTTTGGGTGTTCCTCGTCTTATTTTCTCTTACGGAATGCTCATGACATGAGGAATTTCTATAAAGCCCTGAAGACTGTGTAAGATCCTCTCTCAGGGAGTTACTCACCTGTACACAGCAATTACGAGAATCTCGTCTAACGATCGTTTTCAAATAGCGCTGGGTTGAGCACGTTGGAAATACTTAACGCCACAGCCGGCTTCAATGCAACAACTACGCACAAACTTCCTAGCTGGGTAAAGTGTGAAAACTTGGGCAGAGAATTATCTACTATGGATATTGACAAAGCCATTGGATCCTTAACCTTAAGGAAAGCAGCGGGCTCAGACAGGACCCCAGGAGAATTATAAAAGTCTGGTTGGTGGGGAATTAGCTAACTATCAATCTCACATAATTATATCACAGAAAGAGGGATAAATCAAACATTCAGCGGGACATCAATATTGCTCATATGTTCAAAGTAAAATGAGACATATCTGTGGGCAGAAACTATAGGTACACCTGGCTACTTATGATAAGTGATGCCTTTCTAGGGAAAGGTTCGACCCAACACCGGCCAGCCACATAGTAAAACGCGTGCAGCCTGAAAGCACATAATTGGTCCAGTCAAATCAGAGGCACTTGCAACATGATCTTCACCCTTTTGGAAAAGGAGAGCGATACCAAGAAGAAAGGATGGAATATTTCGATCAGACGAAGGCCTTCAACGCGGTAAACAGAGAGGCCTCGAGGACAGCCCTAGCCTAACCCACATGTCTTGATAAAGCTTATAGACGCCACAGTCGCCGAATGTGTTGAATACACAGACAGATCCATTTCACCTAACAATTGGTGCGCGGCATAAGTATTTCCTTTTCTCCCTGCACTTCAGGATATTTGTTGTGTCGACGCCTTCTGGAGAATTTGATGGAAATATGGATGGAATTGAATCGATTTCCAAACAGATGGTAAACCTTTCAACTTGAGACCTCTGAAATTCTGGTCCGTTGATGAATGTGCCCTTGTGGGGTACCCTGAGCGCGGCATTCAGTGGATCATGGACTGTTTGTTTTTCCAAAATTCGCCAAAGAATGGTGGCTAACCATCAGTTTAAGTAAGATCTTCCTGCCAACCGCCACCATATTGTGACCATACACCACCTCCTATAATTATTAATGGTACAACACCCGAAAGCTGTAGATAACTTCACCTATCTCCAGAGCACAATCTCCAGAAATCATATCATTAACAATGATGTGGCAATCAGAATTAGCAGAGCAATCTCAGCATTTTCCGTTTTACGCAGGTGAACGTGGAGAAAATAAAGTGCCCAACATGCAAAAAACGTACTGTCTACAAAGCGTTCTAACACAACTGAGCTGCCCCCTATATTCCCACGTGACATGAATTATCTACCCCGGACATCTTATTCAGTTGGCCAGATTGCACATTATATGCATTTCGAACATCAAATGGGAGGACATAGCACCAGCATAAATAGCACTACAAGAGTCTGCAATGGAAACACTCATCGGAGCTCATCTGTGTGACCATTTAGTATATATGACTGATGATGAAAGTCCTAAGTCAAGTAGATATTTATAATTCAAACGTGAACACGACCTGTGCGATAAGGAGAGATTGAGATTCAAAACCTTCTTGGTAGAGAACCTCAGGAAATGAGACATTGACACCTCAGAATGGGAGAAAAGAGCACCAAAAAGAAGTACCTGGGGTGTGACTCCAAGGAGTGATGTTGCTTCCTTATCAGAACATAAGAACATAAGGACTAGGAGCAGGGTCCCTCTGGCCCCTCGAGCCTACTCCGCCATTCAATAAGATCATGGCTGATCTTTTCGTGGATTTAGCTCCACTTAGCCGCCTGCTCACCATAACCCTTAATTCCTTAACTGTTCAAAAACGTATCTATCCTTGCCTAAAAACCATTCAATGAGGTAGCCTCAACTGCTTCACTGGGCAGGGAATTCCACAGTTTCACAACCCTCTGTGTAAAGAAGTTCCTCCTCCACTTAGTTCCTTCAAGCGCCAAAGCACGCAGGCAGCTAAGGACAAAAGGCAAATCAGAAAAATCGTGCGGTGCCAACGAAATCAGACATTCCATGCTTAGCCGCACTATGGATTTCATGCAGCTCTGCAATTAGGTTCCACCAGCGCAGTGGAAACCACAATAAATAACTCCACTCACACAAGATGTGACCACCTTCGATTTGGAAGGGGACCGGCAACGATTAAACTGCCTTGCACGGTTGATCAGAGCTCCGTTTCCTCACGTTGATCTGAGCTCCGTAGGCGGCACGGTGGCACAGTGGTTGGCACTGTTGCCTCACAGCGCCAGGGACCCGAGTTCGATTCCCGGATTGGGTCACTGTCTGTGTGGAGTTTGCATGTTCTCCCCGTCTGTTTCCTCCGGGTGCTCCGGTTTTTCCCACAGTCCAAAGATGTGCGGGTTAGGTGGATTGGCCATGCTTAATTGCCCCTGAGTGTCAGGGGGATTAGTTATGGCAAATGCATAGGGTTATGGGGATAGGGCTTGGGTGGGACCGTGTTTCGTACAGACTCGATGGGCTTAATGGCCTCCTTCTGCACTGTAGGTTTCTATGATTCTACGATATGAAGTGGGCTCATGGTTGACAACAAGGTTGATGAGATTAGTGAATTCTTCTATCCTTTCCATCAGCCTTCTGGCGATAAGGCGGAGAAGTGAAGTTGAGGATTGTCAAATCAGGTCAGTAATGATCCCATTGAATGGCAGAGCAGATGGGATACGACAAATGACCGACTTCTGCGCCTCCGTCGTTTCGTCCTAATGCTGGGCCAGGGGGTCCAAATATTCCCCAGAGGTCTTGTGCAACTAACCTGTTGGATGAGATGCCTAATCAACTGTGCCACATCTCAGTCCCAGATAATGGAACTTATAAATAAAAACTGTACATTGCTGAAGGTCGATGATGAACATGGATGACGATTAATTGGATCTGAAATTAAATCGATTACCATTGGTTGTATTTGTCTTTATAGAAACCGAATCTCTGAAAAGAGAGCTAAAGTATGCAAGTAAGGAGAGACAAATTGAGCGGCATGTTTCTTTAAAAGCTGATTGAAGGGAATGAAATGGAAACGCTTCTGCCTTCTATAAATTATCCCTTACTTCCGTTTTCGCCATGACAATTGTGATCTTCTCACACAATTGAATACTTCCATGTAGCGTCATGTTACACCCCCATGTCAACGTTATCGATGATTGGGAATGCGAAAAGCTTTCAGCCTCCAATTTCCGTTCACCCTATAAAGCACCGCTCCGAACCTCAATCCAATTAGGGAGCATGTGCAGAAAAAGCGTTAGCAGCACAATGTCCTCCATCCAATAAAGCTTCGAGTAAAACCATGGGAAAATCATGGTCTGGGAATTATTTCCCTTCCGTGAATTTACAGTGTGCATTTTCTCCTTCAGCGAGTGTGAAAGGTTATCAACCTTTTTAATCCAAAGTAGCAACGGAATGCAATGTAAACATAGTTATCGATACTTCATAATTGGCGATGAATATTGAGCATCAGAACATTCTCTCTGGCGGCGGTGTGCCCCGCATGCACAACAGCCATTAATGGCGATGAATTAAAAAAAACCCAACCGCTGATCTCGGCATTTGCTTCGCACCGCCTCACCTAGAATTATGGTCATTTAAGCCCTTTGGCTTAAACTTCGAACGTCTCGGTGGAGGACAAACTCAGGGCTATTGCATATTATTTGATAAACCTGTACGAATGGAAAGCTTCATGGATGAGCCTTGAATGGTATTACGCCATCAAACTAACTGATCCGAGAGCGGAACTTGTTTCTGACCTTTGCGACTCAATCATCACTCAGTCTCAAAGGGGAGGTAAAATACTGTGACACGTTGCTTTCTTTCCCAAAAGAGGATGAAATAAAAGCCAAGGCCGAAGGTAGCCCCTTTCAAAATGCTACGCTTTGCGTTAATAATCACGCATAAATTCTCAGTGAATTCTTGATTGAATTTAAAAGTTGACATGTGCTGTTTATTCACCGAATCGCTATATTGTTTTAGAAAAGGAAAAACATCTCAAAGACGATGGTAAGTATCAAAACCAAAAATGACAGTAAAGAGACGGTGAGACTTTCATTGATGCTGAGATGTGTATTTTTCAAATTCACGCGCATGAAGGAGAATTCCAAATGTCCGTGCTTGCCGGGACAATGCCCATATCAGGGGCAACTCTGGCTTAACATTCCATGCGAGTCTAGACTCTGCTAAAGTCAAACCCTGGGTTTCCTGCCCGACGATTAATGTTCAAGTTGTGCGCGCAAACTCTAACCAAATTTGTCCTGCAACTTTTCCATCTCTCCCCCTTCAGGCTCTGACAGAGTAGGGGATGATGCCAGAGAATCCGAAAATCGCAAATTGTACAGGCTCGCCTGGTTCAAAATGGGTGTATGGATGAAACCAGCAACTGCAAACCAGTGAGTTTAATTTCGGTGGTGGGGAAACTGGTGGAAAACAGAACTTGGGACGGAATTAACAGCTACTTGGGGAAAGTACGGATTAATTAAACAAAGCCAACACGAATTTGTTAAATGCAAACTAACTTGTTTGCGCTTTTAGTGAGGTGAAGGGCCGGGTAAATTAGGGTAATGCAGTCGATGTAGTGCACATGGATTCTTAGTGCTATTTTTATTCAGTACCGCAGGATAGACTTGTGAGTAACTTTAAAGCTCATGGAAGAAAACCGATAGAAGCGACATGAGTATGAAATGGAAAGAGAGATAGAAAACAGAGAGTAATGGTAACACGTTGTTTTCCACACGGAGTGAAAGCTAATAATGGGGTCCCCGAGGGTTCGGTGTTAGGACCCTGTTGCTATTGATTTATTTGAGTTGTCCAGACTTCGATGTATAGGAGAAAATTTCAAATTTTGCGCAAGACATGAAACTTAGAAGTAATGCGAACTGCTCTAAGGATCGTTTTAAACTTCAAACTGAATGGATTTGTTGATGGAATGGACATACGAGTGGCAGGTGAAATTTCTGGCGGACAATTGTGAATTGACGTTCAAGGGGTACTAGGAGCAGAGAGACCAAGGTACATGTGCACAACTCATTGAAGCTGGGAGGGCAGGTTGTGGGGATGGTTATTAAAGCATCCAAGATACCAGCTGTTGGAGGAGCATGCAGTACCAAGCAAGGAAGTTATGAAACTCTACATTCAACATTGGAGTATTGCATCCAGTTCTGGGAACCGCATGTCAGGAAAGGATGCAAAGGCATTAGCGAGTGTGCAGGCAAACTTCGCGCAAATAGTTCCAGGAATGAAGAACTCCAGATATATAGAAACATTGTTAAAAATATTGTGGCTGCTTTCCTTGTATAAGAGAATAACTGGAGATTCAATAGAAGTGTTAAAACTGCTGAGGGGTCTGGGTAGTGTAGCGGGTCCGAAGCTATTCCCATTAGTAGAAGGATATAGCACCAGATTGTGAAGATTGAATGTTTTGGCAATACAGTGATATTGGGAACCTTCATGCAGCGAGTGGTTACGATGTGGAAAGCATTGCCTGAGAGTGTGGTGGAGGTCGCTTCAATCGTGGCTTTTGAAATTGATTTGGGCATTTGTTTCAAGATGGACAGTGTTCAGGTCAATAGACAAAAGGCGGGCGAGTGACAATTAGTGAATTGCTGTCGCAGTGACCGAGCGCTGTATATATATATATATATTCGGATTCAATGATTCTGTGAATAACTTTGCTTTTCTGCATTCCGTAATGTCATAAATTGAAAGGATAATCGGATATAATGCTCGGATTTTGAATGCAATGCGTATTCAATTTTTAAGTAGTGAATGAGCATTTTTGTCTGGAATTGACATTAACTTGGACCGCTCGACGTTTGTTCCGTCCAATCGTTGACCTTAATGCACTTTGTTTCACATTATCAATTTTACAGAGGATCAAATACGTGAGACTCAATTAGGTAAGCTTTTTACCTGCTCACAATAGTTCTGTGCTGCATTATGCCGACAGTGTGAGAAACATGTAACTTGTTGTTGAAATTTAGTTCACTTACTGTTTTCGATTTAAGCTTCCTCCAATCAATTAGGAGGAATATGATTTCATTGAATTTTAAAATTGATCTTTTTGCATGCGATGACGTTCAGTAAATCCGACAAAATAATTTGTGCCCAGGAGAATTATCTTTAAATTAGAGCCTAACGTTTCAGACTGCAAAATGTAGCCTAGTTATGAAAGCATACCCGCATTGATATACCAAAGCCTATTGCATTGAATCTTGTGCTGATCAAATAAAGGTGCAAAAAAGGATACTGATTTAAGTTCTATTTTCTTCATAATAAATGGTGATGGCTGCTGTCAGCTTGATGCAGTGACTCTGCCAGTCAGCAACCATGAACCCATTTGATTTCATTTAGGACATAGACTCATCGAGGTTTACATCATGGAAACGGGCCCTTCGGCCCAACTTGTCCAAGACGCCCCTTTTTTTAAACCCCTAAGCTAATCCCAATTGCCTGCAGTTGACCCATATCCCTCTATACACATCTTATCCATGGGCTGAGGGCAACGGAGGCAATTGCCCGTCCCTTTGGTCAAGTCGAGCAATAACTTGAGCGTGCTGTGATATTTTTACACTTATCGCTTTTGTGCGTTCCGTCTCATGCACATCACATTCAAAGTGAAATTTAATTATTTATTGTCACAAGTAGGCTCACATTGAAGTTACTTTGAAAATCACCGAGACGCCACACACCAGCGCCTCTTCAGGTACACTGAGGGAGAATTTAGCATGGCCAATGCACCTAACTAGCACGTCTTTCAGACTGTGTGAGGAAACCGGAGCATCTGGAGGAAACCCACACAGACACAGAAAGAACATGTAGACTCCACACAGACAGTGACCCAAGCCGAGAATTGAACCCAGGTCCCTGGCACGCTGAGGCAGCAGTGTTAACCACTGTGCCATCACACCGTGCCATGACCAGAAAGTACTGATGGTCGGAAGGTTGCTTTCCACTTATCTTTTGTTAACGTGGAAGTGATACTTGAAACGAGCAGGAACCAGTTCGAAAATCCACGTGAAAAACGTCTTCCTGAATATACAGCAAATAAAGAGATAATTAAAAAGACTAAAAAAATGGTTCAGAAACATTAGAAATCTGTAGTAAATGAGACTAACATGATGGATAATAACCGAAAATCATAAGAAAACAAAGATATATTGGAACTTGTGAAGCATGGTTGGAGAGAAGTGCTGCCTTCCTGGAGCCATATTTTAAGATTGAATTACATAGAACATAGAACAGTACAGCACAGAACAGGCCCTTCGGCCCACGATGTTGTGCCGAGCTTTATCTGAAACCAAGATCAAGCTATCCCACTCCCTATCATCCTGGTGAGCTCCATGTGCCTATCCAATAACCGCTTAAATGTTCCTAAAGTGTCTGACTCCACTATCACTGCAGGCAGTCCATTCCACACCCCAACCACTCTCTGCGTAAACAACCTACCTCTGATATCCTTCCTGTATCTCCCACCACGAACCCTATAGTTATGCCCCCTCGTAATAGCTCCATCCACCCGAGGAAATAGTCTTTGAACGTTCACTCTATCTATCCCCTTCATCATTTTATAAACCTCTATTAAGTCTCCCCTCAGCCTCCTCCGCTCCAGAGAGAACAGCCCTAGCTCCCTCAACCTTTCCTCATAAGACCTGCCCTCCAAACCAGGCAGCATCCTGGTAAATCTCCTCTGCACTTTTTCCAGCGCTTCCACATCCTTCTTATAGCGAGGTGACAAGAACTGCACACACTATTCCAAATGTGGTCTCACCAAGGTCCTGTACAGTTGCAGCATAACCCCACGGCTCTTAAACTCCAACCCCCTGTTAATAAAAGCTAACACACTATAGGCCTTCTTCACAGCTCTATCCACTTGAGTGGCAACCTTTAGAGATCTGTGGATGTGGACCCCAAGATCTCTCTGTTCCTCCACAGTCTTCAGAACCCTACCTTTGACCCTGTAATCCACATTTAAATTAGTCCTACCAAAATGAATCACCTCACATTTATCAGGGTTAAACTCCATTTGCCATTTTTCAGCCCAGCTTTGCATCCTATCTATGCCTCTTTGCAGCCTACAACAGCCCTCCACCTCATCCACTACTCCACCAATCTTGGTGTCATCAGCAAATTTACTGATCCACCCTTCAGCCCCCTCCTCTAAGCATTAATAAAAATCACAAAGAGCAGAGGACCAAGCACTGATCCCTGCGGCACTCCGCTAGCAACCTGCCTCCAATCCGAAAATTTTCCATCCACCACCACCCTCTGTCTTCGATCAGACAGCCAGTTACCTATCCAATCGGCCAACTTTCCCTCTATCCCACACCTCCTCACTTTCATCATAATAGCATATGGTGAGCAAAATTTGTCTGGTTTAAACTGCAAACCAAAACTGAGAAAATGTGGATACAGTAAGGTGGAATTAACACAAAATAACCGGAAAATAAACTGAAAGCAGTTGACGGAAAATGGAATATAAGTGTGGTAACGTGGCCCCATTAAGAGATGAGCCTTTGCGGGCCACGTATCTTCACGTGACCCCGCACGTTAAGAGACGTGCCGGACCCTATGGAACGGAACTTTAGGAAGCCGGGCAAATTGGGAGCAAGCATCTTGGTGACTGGAAAGAGTTAAGCTGAAGCCAGGAAGGAGAACAGAGCAGACATGTGCGATGTTCCTGTAAAACCTTTAGAATGTAAGTAGCTATTATAGTTTAATAAAGTGTGGAGCTGGATCGAGTTGCCTCCAGTTGTTACAATAAGTGCAGAATAAATGGAAAACCTTTGTCACAATAGACTTTTGAAAATCTGCTAGAACAGGAAGCACGCAGACCCTGATATTCTGGAGTGACATGCAATTGCCTCAGCGAGTGTATCCAAGGCAAAGCGGTTCTTTCAACTGCCATGCAGTCCATTGATGTAAATGTCATCACCAGAGCGCCATTGCTACAAAGGTAGCATGTGTACCATCTATAACATATAGTACAGCAAGTCAACAAGGCAATATTTCCACAGTGCTTCCAAAGCCGCAATCTCCACCATCTAAAAGGGCAAAGGAACGTGGGAATATTGCCACCTCCAATTGCCCCTCCAATTTACACGCCATCCCGGCGGGGAAATATATGAGAACTCCTTTGTCGTCGCTGGGTCAAAGGATAAAGAAAGTCCCCCGATAACCACCATTACTTCCTCGAATGAAATTAGGAATGGCCAATACATGCTGGCCTTACCAGGAACGCTCAAGTCCCATTAAAATATATGTATTTTAAATTTCCTAAGAGGGTCAAGGAGGAATTTTGTCCAATTGCAAAACAATGTCTCTAAATTCTGCCACCCCTGTGATACTGAACCCCGGGGACATTAATACAAATATTTAAAAATGGCCATTCGTCTCATGGTTTCATGGATCTTCCATTGAAGTTAGGATGGACGATGGGAATGGGCCGACCTGTTTCAGGTTACTGGATAATAACAATGCAGATTTGCTTCAAAGTAGGACCTTTACAATTGGAGCTCAATCGTTCAGATGCAAACTACTGAGAAGCAATTTTACCACAGATGACATGAAAAATGTAATCACTCGGAATGAAAATATCTGAAAGCCATCCTCCGAGCGAAGCACAGCAGCATTGTGAAAGGCAATTAGATTGCGTGATTGAGAATTCGATGCATTTGTCCAATTTGCTCTCAGGGTGGACAAGTGCTATTGCAGATCGGCGGTCCTCCTCAATCCTCCGATAATTTGGTGGGTTTTATTCACAAGGGGGCGTCGAAATTAGATTTTAAAACAATGGCAACTCTCAAGTAACAATGTATAACTGATTCTCTCACACAATAAATGGAATTATCGATTGTAGAGGCATTTGTGCTGTTTAAGGAAACGTCATCAGGTTTGCAGAAATTTATTTTGCAAATATAATTTTGCCAGAACGTCAGAAAATAGAAGCCATTCGTAAGAATGTCGGTAAGACCACTCAACTTCACTTATGTGTGTGCAGAATTTCCAAATCTGGGACCCAAAGGAATCATGGAGTATTGTCAGTCTCCACACCGTCTCACCAACACCGTCCCTCCCTATCCCATTCTCCACCCACCAACCCCTTATCAATTCAGAGAAAGGCATATGAACAGCACTTTACTCTGCTCCTCCCAGATTGTTGCCAATCTTCTCTGGCATCAAAGGGAAAGAGAGGAAGACCCACAGGGAAATTCCACGCCCAAAGTTCCAATAGGTAATAAATCACTCAAGAGAGCTGCCTAAGGAAGGAAGATTTACACTGGTCTCAAAAGACAATCTATATCTCCGTGAAAAGTGTAAGACTGCGAGTTCTCTGACCCAACATCAACATTCCAGTCATATTCCAGAGTTAGCAGTTCAATGATAGATTTTGGGAACTGAATCTCCAGGGCTGCGAGAGTGGGCATGATTTCAGCTTTACAAATGCAAACAGGAATAGCGTTTCCTCAGACCAGGACATAAAAAAGACCCATGTGCATGTGCTACTTTCATTTCTGTGCAGTTCCCACAGCATTTCAACCTACACCTCGCTTACCCCATTCTGCTTATCATTGGCTACACAGAACGGCATGATATAGCGCCGTGATGTTTCTGAATCCATTGCTCTAACTTACGTCTTTTCATTTTGCAGAGGATTTACTGAAAGGGCAGGATGCAGGTACAATAAATATGAGGTGGGGCATGAGCAGGGACCAAAAAGAAAAAAGGAAACGCATTCGGGCATATGATTCAACACGTCTGTTGCTCAGTTATGTTATAAGCATATGACGCTACAGTGCCTTTAAGAACATATATTTTATAATCATGCTCTCTGCAGTTATAAGGAGGAACCGAGCTGTCTGATTTGATGTCTTTTTATTGCTGCTTAATTGGTTCCTGTGGGTTTTTTTATTTTCACTCTGGGGCTAATGCACTTTCTGGGAGTTTGCGAGTTTTTGAATTATTCTGGCAAGAATGATTGACAGGTCAGGTGGGACCACGTTTTCTTCCCCAAGAGTTTGTTTTACTTTCAGTTTTGGTTGCTGGTTAATTAGAAGGTGTTTGGATATCAGGCTGGATGCAGAGTTCTGTCTCTCTCTCTCCCTGGTATCTTGGGAAGCTGCCCTGACTTCAAGCTTGTCTGTGTGTCTGTCAGGAAAGCTGCAGAATCCAACAGCAATACATCAGCATAAGAGCCTTCTATGCTAAACCCGAGAATGGTGTTTGGTTATAGGATTTGTTTGGTTGGAAGGTCGCAGTTAGTTGTTAAGATTTATACAATATCATTTATTTTTCTTGTTTGTAATTGGTAAGCGTTTTTGCTGATTTTCTTTAGATATGTTAACCGTTCTTAATCAAATTTTGATTAAAGCTCCCTAGTGGGTCATTTGAATCATAACTGCAGTGAAGCATGATATGCTTACCCTAGCCAAATTCAAAGTGCAGAACTTATGTCTGGGCAGACGTCATAAAATACCTTGGCATTTCTGACCTGGATTATAACAAGCAATTCGACTGAATATCAGGATGTGTGAGCAATGACTGACTGGTGCCATAGCGGCTGTGTTGCTTTCCTGCTCATCACACAATGTCATCGACTGTATCTACTTTTGATTTCAATCTGGAGATGCGATCAATTTCTTGTTATGTATTTGGGAGGGGCGAGGGAGATTATGTTAGGACCCAGGCCTTCAAATCTCATCAAAGTGCAGCTCTAAGTTTGTTTCGATTTCCACCCAAAACTCCGAGGTAATCCGATGAACTGCAAAAACAGGCTTTTAACACTCGCTAAATGCTGAGGCACAGTTTAGCTGATAGAAATGTTGTATTTCCGGTGATAAGACTAGGGGTTGTGTAGTTACTTAAGTGGTAAATTTATTGACCTCTAACAACCACAAACAGCTCCCTTTGTGCTAGGCATGACACCCACACAGTAGAGTGTTTTCCCCATGATTCCCATTGACTTCATTGTTTCTAGGGCTACCTGCTGCTACACTCAGTCAAATGTTGTCCTGATGTTAAGGGCAGTCACTTTAACCCCATCCTTTGGATTCAGATCGTTTGTCCATCTTTGGACCAAAAGCTGTGATGAGACGAGGAGCCGAGTGGCCCTGGTGGAAATCAAACATTCAGTATCAATGAGTAGATTATTATTCAGTGAGTCATACTGGGTATTACTGTCGACAACAGCTTCAATCACTTTGCTAATGGTTGAGAATAAGTTGATGGACCAGATTTCTCCTTTTTTTCTACACAGGACATTTGGGCAATTTTCCACAATTCTGGGCAGATACCAGTGTTTTAGTTGCCTTAGGACAGCTTGGCTGGGTGTGCGGCAAGTTCTGGAGCACTATTGCTATCAGTACGATTGCCAGAATATTGTCAGGACCCACTGGCAGTGCTGACCACTGTGCCACCGAATCGTCAACCTACATTCTGTCTGGATGTGGCATGGGTGCAAATCTTTGACCTCATTCGTTTGTTGTGGGATCACATAGCTCTGTCTATCGCATACTGTTTCCCGCTGTTGGAAGGCAAACAGTCCTCTGTTGTCACTTTACAAAGTTGACACATTTTGGGTATGTCTTTTACTGGTCCGGGCACTCATTCACTCTTCTTGAATCAGAGTTACTCCCCCAACTTGATAATGATAGAGAGACGGATATGGTGGGCCATGAGATTGCATATGCAAAAACAAATTACTGCGGATGCTGGAATCTGAAACCGAAAGAGAAAATGCTGGAAAATCTGAGCAGGTCTGACAGTATCTGCAAGGTGAGAAAAGAGCTGACGTTTCGAGTCCAGATGAACCTTTGTCAAAGCTTTGACAAAGGGTCATCTGAATTCAAAACATCAACTCTTTTCTCTCCTTACAGATGCTGCCAGACATCCTGAGATTACGTGTGATTGAGTACAGTTTTACTGATGGTGATGGCCGGTAGCAATCCATGATTGCCCAGTCTTAAGTTGCTAGATCTGTTCGATGTCTGTTCACTTAACATGGTGGAGTGGGTACGGATGGAGGGTGCCAAACATGACCACGAACGGTATTCTCAATTTGATGACGGGAATTCGTCTCCACAAGGACGGTTAAGTGATCTATCCTTTCAACACCGTCATTATCAGACGCATCTGCGACGGTAGATTGATGAGGATGATGTCAGGTCGGTTGGTCCCACTTGTTGGTTCCCTCACCACTTGACACAGTCCCGGAGATGTTCGTAGTTGTGTCAGGGCATCCTACGGAATGATTCACTGAGCATGACGATGTCAGGATGTTGCTGGAGTAGTCTCTGGAACATTTCGCCCAATTTTGGTATATGCCCCCACTCTAAATTATCGAAAACTTTGCAATGTCGACAATATGCCATTGTTGTTTCAGGTGCCAAGATTGATACCGGTGGTTCGCCGGGTTTCATTCCTTTCTGCCATTTCTCTAGTGGGTTGGCGCAACTGACTGGCTTGTTAGACCACTTCTGAGGGTATGTAACCATCAACCACACTGCTGTGAGATTGAAGTCACATCTCAGCAAAACGAGGTAATGATGCCTCATTTAATTCAAGGGTATTAGAATGACAATTGCCAGTAGTTGCCTAGTCACCATTATTAAGACTAGCTTTCAATTCCAGATTTGTCAACTTATTTTAGATTTCACCAGCTAGCATGATGGGGTTTGATGCTATGTCCCAGCACATTAGGCTCCGGATCACTACTCAATTACCAATATCCCTCTATACCCCGCAAATGAGCAGGAATATCAGGTGTGCCGATACTTGGATGATTTTAGGACTGGAGGAGATTGTCTGATTGTTCTAAGAAAGACGTTGGAGAGATTAAAAGCAAGTATTAACATGTCCTGAAGATTAGTTTGACTGTAAACTTCTCTAGCAGTCCACGAGTACAAGGATGTTGGCGAATGACATTTGGTGCAAGTTAGGAGAAGACAACCCGAGTCTTGGATAAGCTCAAATTTAGAGACTGTAGCACGTGGAGGATGTTGACCCGAGTTTACGTGAGAAAAAAGTTAATTTTGAAGGTTGCAAAAGCATGGGTGCCAGTTCCAACAGTGGAAGAGCTGGGGCAGGGGTAGTGACTGGCGATGTTACAGCAGTGGAAATAAACGATCTCATAAGTGACGGTACTGGTACTGGTTTCAAAATCATCTCAGGACCATATTTGACTCTGAGATTTGTGAATAGTCTGCTTCAGCCTCAGCCAAATGCTGGGGAGAGAGATGGAATCGATGGTAAAGGATCAGAAATTGGTGCAGGAACCAGGAGGAACGAAAGCAATCTTCCCAATATTAAACGCGCAAGGAAGTTCCTGTCCGTCTAATGCCGGTTAAGGAGTCTGATAATCGTGAGGCATCAGTGGCTCGAGAGAGGTCTTTCCTTGTGGAGAAATTGCACAGCATTTCTGATGGAAGTCTTCAAGGAGAGGACATTTTTTTGTATTTTAAGAACCATGGATAGATGGGTGGAGCTTCATAAGGAAATATAAAGGATTACAAAACTTTGGCCTATTTCTACCTGTGAAGTTGCAATGCGGATCATGTATAGACCTTCCTGATAAATACAGAGAACTGCAAGCACAAAAGTGTTCCACCAGCGCCATACAAGTCATTTAAATCAATGCATTTGAATATATCTTACAGTGCGTCGTCATTTCCTTGGCAAGAGAAGACATTGATTCCACAACAGTAAAAGAGACAGTGATCTCGGTTTTGACAATGAGGATACGATAGATTCGATGGATTGTACTACACTCCCTCTGCCATCCTCAAGTTTTTGTGGTTTCTTTTTCTTAATTGACTCTGGAAAGATTGGATCAACGAGGCAGTTATCGGAGAAAACAATTTCTAAAATTAGGCAGGAATTCTTCCTACAGTGGTTGTTACCGCGCTTAGAAGTTGATAGGCATTTGTAAATGTCAATCAGTATTGTGCGGGAGGTGCAACGACAGAAAGGACCACTCGACCCAGGGAACTCCATTCCTCTGAGAAATATCAATTGGAAAGTCGAGATCGATGCACAGAAATGATAATCTGCTGATTTCTGTATCTCGGACATCTCGAGAGTTGCTCCGAGTCAGTAATTTGAAAATCCGAGGAAGCGAAAACACACGTCTGCCGGTTAACTTTGTAATTTAACCATGAGTATGTGGGCAACAAGGTAAAGAAGCACACAAAATTACACAGCAAGAGTCCATCATCTACACTCTCAACTCAATCTCTTAGCAATAAGCCAACACAAACAAAGTACAGGTTATAAAAACAGATCGAGACAGACAGCACGCACGCACACACGCACACACACACGTGCGCGCGCGCACACACAACCCCCCACCCCCAGACCCCCACCCCACACACACACACACACGCTGACCCAGAGTGGGAATGTTATTATCGTTTGGGAAATGAAGTTTCTGAAGCTCCAAATGATTCTGAGCAAACTATATGGACACTCCAGTCCCTGAATCTCTGACATGTTTGCAATCTTTGTCTCTCTATTCATAAATTTATGCGGAAAGCAATCCATTGTGCAAGCCGCTGTCGTTACATTTTAGTTCATTTTAAAACTTTATTTCCGCTATTGGTTGTGTTCTTCTATTTGACAAAACCTGACGTCCACTCAAGCCCCTAAAATACTTGCAGCCCGTCACAGCAACACAAAGAGTGGAGAGAGAATGAGGATGTGTTACTGATCTCACCGTGGGTTCACCACATCCATGTTTCAAGATGGCACTGGAGCGTGGCAACTCCTCGCGAGCTATGTGTGGTATGATTTGAATGGATAGCACGCAAAACAATACTTATCGCTGTATCTGGGTGCATTTGACAATAATAAATCAAATCAAATCAAAGTGTTAGATGCTTGAAAGAAAAAAAGATAAAATGATTTGCCGTTGCTGATACGTCACTCATCTTACGTTGGGAACATTTGCACCATAAATCATTTTGATAGAACAGGAGCAATTAAAGTTTTTTTCAAAACTGTGCCTGCCTTTTTCATTATAATTGCTGACTGAACTCGTTATATTTTTCGTAGATAAAGGGGACCTCGCAGCAAAGGAAGACGGTAACATTTTATAGAACTTTGATGTTCTTTATTACATTTTGGGCTTCCTGGTGGGAGAGAACTAATCATTGGAATTAGGGGGATGGATGAGGAGAAACCTCGAACAAAGATATTTACCTAAAAGAGGGTTAATTTCAGATCATAAAGGAGGGAGTGGTCTGGAGTCCAGGACTGGCAGTCAGAAATCTAATGGAGAGCTGGGCTTCAATTCAAGCAGATATGGTTCTAATTGGTTCTAGGTACAATTCCAAAGAGAGTGAAGAAGGTTAAACAAAGCCAAAGTTCTTGGCTTTAATGGCATTAGAAACAGGTTGTCAGAGCAAAATGGAGGCTGGTGCATTATGAAGCCGGAATATCAGGGTAAAAAAGCCTTAAAATTAAAAATACAGAGGACAAGCGAAAAAGAATAATGTGGGAAACAAACACACAGTACGAGAATAGATTGAAGCTGACCTAAATGAATCGAAAGGTGTAATTCGTAAAAGAGGTTCCAGAGAAAGAGTTGGTCCAAGTTGAGTCCAAAGGGGTGAAGGGTTGGTGGATGCAGAAGGCGTGGAGGAGGTATTAAATGAATAATTTGCATCAGTGTTAACCAAGGATGTGATCTTCACTGAAGCTTCGGTAACTGAGGCCACAAGGTCAAACACAATAATGGATACGGAGAAATCAGTTGAAAGGCTGGCGAATTTAAAGATAATGAGATCTGGATGAATACAGCGGGCATTGCTGAGGAAAATAAGGATAGAAATTACACACTCACGGGCCGGGTTTCTCCCATTCCACCCGCCACTGGAATTTTAGTGGACGGGTTGCTGAGAATGGGAAACATCATTGACGGTCGGGCGGGAATTTCCGGCTTTAATACCAGCGCGGCCAGAGAATTCCGCCCACGATCTTCAAATCCTCATTCCAAACAGGAGTGGTCTCAAAGGATTCAAAATATCACACAATTGTTCAAAAAGGTAGGAGGATACAATTGGCTGTTAGAGACTTATCAGCTTAACATTGGTAACAGGGGAAACCTGTCGAAATAATAATGTGGGAGAAAATGAATAGTCACTTAGACAAGCACAGACTAAAATAAAGAGCCAGTATGGACTTGTTAAAGGTAATTCGTGACTGATTACCATGCATTTTGATGGTCTAACATTACGAGAAGTTACTGGATTCCGAGGGGTGTTTAAGAAAGCGCAATAGACATCTCGGTAATTTTAAGTACATGAGGCAAGAGAAAGCGCAACATCTCGTCCTTAGGTCTATTTATGTCGTTATTACCAATATCGACCATGACAACTGGATCCTGACCCTTCCAGTGCAATTTCCTCTCTAGTCCCGGGCAGATGTCCAAAACTACGACACCTGGCAGGAATCACAGCCATTTGGACTCATGCTTTCGACTGCATTGGAAAGTATCAACTCCCACACCCCGTACTATATTGTCCCATACTAGCAATTCTTTCACTATAACTCCACCCATTTAAGTAGCCTTGCTTATTGGTGATGGAGTCAATTCGTTCATCATTCTGCATCCTCTGCTTTCATCCCCCACATGCTGCAGGAATCTGGAACCTATTGGACGATTGCAAGGCCTGACATTCCACGACTTTTGACTTCTCGTTCCCCTTACCTGCCTCATTCGCAGTCACACCATCCCTCTCCCTGAGCACTGGCCAGATCAGCAGGCCCTAACCTAAGGGGTGTGAATACCTCCTGGAACAAAATGTCCAGGTACCTTCCCTCGTCCCTGATGCGTTGCAGTATCGACAGCACAGCCTCCAGCAGAAGCACACTGAACCAAAGTTCCCAAGGTGCTTACATTCATTACAGATGTATTTGCCCTGGATCACACTGTGGTGCAGAAATCCCCACATTTTGTATTCACAACACATCGCCTGCTCTGCCATCTTCATGATATTTTAAGTAGTGTGTTATTTTGTTCGAAGTGTTCTGCTCCGAATGAGATTTACGACTTCTTGTAAATGCGATTAATGTGAATCAAACTTTACAATTGCCGATATATTACTGCGACTCTGTAAATATAAATGAGCAAAATTCTTGCCATCACTTACCTGCTTCCCTCGCCCCTGAGTGCACCGAATTCCTTTACTCACGATATTCTCAACTTCAAACTCTGTAACTGGTTGCACTCAGTGATGAGCTGCTGTCTTTGTGCGTAATGGTTAACATCGTAATCTCAAAGGGGTCTCAAGGAGGTTCCTCTGGATGCCGATACACGAACCTTTGAAGGTACTTTGACAGGCTAAACAACGAGTTCGTAAAGCAATTAGATCCTGCCTTTCATTGCCAGAGAACACAAGAACCAGATGTTTTACTACAACAACAATCTGCTTCACAAAACAGCTTTAACTTAAAACATCCATAGCCGCTGTATCGGGCACATTATAGAACAACGTACGACATTGAACTACATAAGGAGATAATAGGTCAGGCGATAAAAGCCTTGGACAAGGAGATAGGTTTTGATGACCATCGCAAAGTACAGAGAGATAGGGAGGTGGCGAGATTCAGGGAAGGAATTCCAAAGCTGATGTACCAGATAGCTGAAGAGGCTGCAATGTTCAAAAGGCTAGAATTAGAGGAGTACAGATATCCCAGTGTGCTTCGGATTGGAGGAGATTTGAGATGTGCCGGATAGAAGCCAGGATGGATTTGAAAATAACGATAAGAACTCTCAGATCAAGGGCACGACACAGTGAAGTTCAGTGAGCGGAAGGGGGGCAGGGAATGGGACTTCAGCAACAATTAAAACATGGACAGCAGAATTTCAGCTGACCTCAAGTTTACTTATGATGGAAGATATGCCAGTAACCCTTCGATTATTTAAGTCTAAAAGTAACAGAGGTGCGAATGAAGGTTCCATGAATGAGGGTTTCAAGAGCAGATGAGCTAAGATTGGAGAGATTGGACGATGTTCCAGAGATGCGGACAGGACATCTTAGTGATGACTTGGATATATGCTCATGAGGCCCCAAAATGTATATCAAGAATTATGAATTAGACCGGTTTCGTCTCAGCTACTGAGGGATAGATTGCCTTTTCACAGTCACATATAATGTCATTTGTGAATTCGGTGAGAACTATTTCGTTCCAAAGGAAATCTACAAAATATAAGTTTAAAAAACTGGATGGCCCCTCGCTGCAATTCTGCATGCGATATTTGAGAAATGGTGTGAAAGCTTTGGAGAGAGGACAAACAAGATTTACTGGAATTAATGATTCTAAGTGTGAGGGAATGCAGTGAAATGGGTAGACTGGAGAGGCTGGAGTTGTCCCTTTGGAGTGGTGACGTTTAATCAAAGTATTTCAAACTGCGAAGGATTGAGAAGACAAGCTGTTTCCATTGAAAGACCAATAACGAGGGGGACAGAGTTAAGATGATGGGAAAAATAACCGGAAAAGTGAGGATCTAGGACACACTGCCTCATAGTTTGATGAATCGGGATATAACAGCAGCCATGCGAAGGGAACAGCAGGGAAAAAGAATAACAAGAAGTAACTGTTCGATTACTGTTCAAAAGACTCAATTCTGCAAAAGTCTATGATTCTATATTAGGCACTATCATATAGTACTCATTGCAGTATTTCCTTGGACGTGGTTGCTGTTCTGCTCCGCGTACAGAACATGGTTGATGGAGATGCGTTAATGTGAGCAAAACCAGGATCGAATTGTTGTTACCTGCCGCATCTGAAAGGCAACACCGCTGTCAACAGCCTAGATTAACTTCAGCGTTGTTATACATTGGAGACCATTCATTTCTGTCCTCTGTTTATTAATAATTGGGGAACCGGAAACGCCATTATTTGAAGTTTTGATTGAGATTCACGGGGCTGGTTAAGCTTTTTGCCCAATTCCCTAAATATTGCCGGATGCAATATCTTCTGACGCAACTAAATGACAAACGGGATCAAAAATAGCGAGGTGCTTCTCAAAATGCTATACTAACCTTACATGTAACAATTCAAGAATTTTACTTTTGATTTTCAGAAATCAGGAAATTGAAAAAAGCACTGCAAGATTTAGGTCAGAAAAATTAATTGAATTATTCCAATACATGTAGGTCGAATAGTTTGGATGGGGCACTTTTTGTGCAGTGTGTGCAGGAGGGTTTCCTGACACAATATGTGGATAGGCCGACAAGGGGTGAGGCCACATTGGATTTGGTACTGGGAAATGAACCGGGCCAAGTGTTAGATTTGGTTGTGGGAGAGAACTTTGGAGATAGTGACCACAATTCGGTGTCTTTTGTTATTGCAATGGAGAGGGATAGGGCCGGACGGCAGGGCAAGGCTTACAATTGGGGGAGAGGTAATTATGATGCGATTAGGCAAGAATTAGGGGGCATAAGATGGGAACAGAAACTGTCAGGGAAAGGCACTGATGAAAAGTGGAACTTTTTCAAGGAACAAATACTGGGTGTCCTTGATAGGTATGTCCCTGTCAGGCAGGGAGGAAATGGCCGAGTGAGGGAACCGTGGTTCACAAAAGAGGTGGAATGTCTTGTGAAAAGGAAGAGGGAAGCTTATGTAGGGATGAGGAAACAAGGTTCAGATGGCTCGATTGAGGGTTACAAGTTAGCAAGGAATGAGCTGAAAAAGGGGCTTAGGAGAGCTAGGAGGGGACATGAGAAGTCCTTGGCGGGTCGGATCAAGGAAAACCCCAAGGCTTTTTACTCTTATGTGAGGAATAAAAGAATGACCAGGGTGAGGTTAGGGCCGGTCAAGGACAGTGGTGGGAACTTGTGTATGGAATCAGTAGAGATAGGCGAGGTGATGAATGAATACTTTTCTTCAGTGTTCACCAAGGAGAGGGGCCATGTTTTTCAGGAAGAGAAGGTGTTACAGGCTAATAGGCTGGAGGAAATAGATGTTCGGAGGGAGGATGTATTGGCAGTTTTGAATAAACTGAAGGTCGATAAGTCCCCTGGGCCTGATGAAATGTATCCTAGGATTCTTTGGGAGGCGAGGGATGAGATTGCAGAGCCTTTGGCTTTGATCTTTGGGTCCTCGCTGTCCACGGGGATGGTGCCGGAGGACTGGAGAGTGGCAAATGTTGTTCCTCTGTTTAAGAAAGGGAATAGAAATGACCCTGGTAATTATAGACCGGTTAGTCTTACTTCGGTGGTTGGTAAATTGATGGAAAAGGTCCTTAGGGATGGGATTTACGACCATTTAGAAAGATGCGGATTAATCCGGGATAGTCAGCACGGATTTGTGAAGGGCAAATCGTGCCTCACAAATTTGATAGAATTTTTTGAGGAGGTAACTAGGTGTGTTGATGAAGGTAGGGCGGTTGATGTCATATACATGGATTTTAGTAAGGCGTTTGATAAGGTCCCCCATGGTCGGCTTATGATGAAAGTAAGGAGGTGTGGGATAGAGGGAAAGTTGGCCGATTGGATAGGTAACTGGCTATCTGATCGAAGACAGAGGGTGGTGGTGGATGGAAAATTTTCGGACTGGAGGCAGGTTGCTAGCGGAGTGCCGCAGGGATCGGTGCTTGGTCCTCTGCTCTTTGTGATTTTTATTAATGACTTAGAGGAGGGGGCTGAAGGGTGGATCAGTAAATTTGCTGATGACACCAAGATTGGTGGAGTAGTGGATGAGGTGGAGGGGTGTTGTAGGCTGCAAAGAGACATAGATAGGATGCAAAGCTGGGCTGAAAAATGGCAAATGGAGTTTAACCCTGATAAATGTGAGGTGATTCATTTTGGTAGGACTAATTTAAATGTGGATTACAGGGTCAAAGGTAGGGTTCTGAAGACTGTGGAGGAACAGAGAGATCTTGGGGTCCATATCCACAGATCTCTAAAGGTTGCCACTCAAGTGGATAGAGCTGTGAAGAAGGCATATAGTGTGTTAGCTTTTATTAACAGGGGGTTGGAGTTTAAGAGCCGTGGGGTTATGCTGCAACTGTACAGGACCTTGGTGAGACCGCATTTGGAATATTGCGTGCAGTTCTGGTCACCTCACTATAAGAAGGATGTGGAAGCGCTGGAGAGAGTGCAGAGGAGATTTACCAGGATGCTGCCTGGTTTGGAGTGTCGGTCTTATGAGGAAAGGTTGAGGGAGCTGGGGCTGTTCTCTCTGGAGCGGAGGAGATTGAGGGGAGATTTAATAGAGGTTTATAAAATGATGAAGGGGATAGATCGAGTGAACGTTCAAAGACTATTTCCTCGGGTGGATGGAGCTATTACAAGGGGGCATAACTATAGGGTTCATGGTGGGAGATATAGGAAGGATATCAGAGGTAGGTTCTTCACGCAGAGAGTGGTTGGGGTGTGGAATGGACTGCCTGCAGTGATAGTGGAGTCAGACACTTTAGGAACATTTAAGCGGTTATTGGATAGGCACATGGAGCACACCAGGATGGTAGGGAGTGGGATAGCTTGATCTTGGTTTCAGATGAAGGTCGGCACAACATCGTGGGCCGAAGGGCCTGTTCTGTGCTGTACTGTTCTATGTTCTATGTACATTTGAACATTCCAATATACATGAATCTCAATTATTTGTATAGATGATATGCTCAGCATACCGCGTGTGCGCTATGACTAATGGTGGGACCCGGCCTTGATACTTTCTACTTTCTCGGATATTTACGCGAGAATTATATAATGCCCACGTCTTCCGTTTTTCGGAGGATTGTACCCTGAAGGTATCCCAGAAGATGCGTGGAGGGCAGCACTCGGAAGCCCCCATGAAATGACTTCACGGCAATTGACCGGGAACTCCCAACTTCTGTGAGGCAATTGCTCTGAATCCTCTGAAACTCCAAGTCGTAGACTTCGGAAGGTTCTGATTTACTTAGTACAATTGCGCAGGTAGGGTTAGAAGGATTAAAACCAGTTCTAACTCCTGAATAACTATATTAGTGATCACCAACTACACCCCTTTGACCACGCGACTAAACACTCGCCGCTGAACCCCTGACGCCCTGAGCACTGAACTAGACCTTCACCCACCGGCTACCCTCCCCCCCCCCCCCCCCCACCTCCTGATTAAACCCTCGACGTCCCCAATCCAATTTCTTCCTCAGCTCAACTGAGCTGAATTCCCACCTCCTCCCCCCCCCCCCTTATATTTCCCAAACCACTGACTACCCGGCCGAACCACCAGGCGACACACCCACACCTTGACTACACCCATCCCACGACTGTCCACCGAAAAAGATCCACTCTCGCAATCCACCAGTCGCCTAACACCCGATCCCGATGACTAACCCTACGACAGCACAACCTTCCCCGGCCATCCAACTACCTCCACCCAACCAATCATCATTTACTACTCGTACTCGCTTACTTTCTCTCCCTAGCTTTTCAAAGTGGTTTTTGGACTTGGAAACCTACCGGAATACGGCAGATGGTGCCACAAAAATAGGCATGGTACCGCTCTTCCGCCGCCCCGACATCGCACTGAAGGAGTCCAGAGCAAGCTACCTTGCACATTTCTTAGAATGTGTAGCTTCAAATTAGGATAGGGAAATATGGGTGGAGTGGCAATCCGACAGTGACTCCCAATCCACTGATGATTCGGCCCAATATCTGCTTTCTCAATGATCAGCAGCATAACTTCAACGCCCATCCCTCATTCCCCACACCCCACCTCATCCCCTCCCCGGCCTACGTGCCCATCCCCGACTCCTCCGCCCAACGATCCACTTCAATCGACGGACTTTCGACCCCCAAGGTCCCTCCGACGTCGTTGCCCACAGCCCTGATCCACACCCAATCACTCACCGACCTATTCACTCGCTGATCCATTGGCTGGCCATTTCATTCGCTCGCTTGCTCACCCACTGACTCACTGAAAACCTTCCTTAAAAACTGACCTCAACATGGCAGCCAGTGTCCTAAATTGGAGGGTGCGTCCTCTGCACTTCTTTCTCGCCGTTCCACTCCGCCCGGCTGCGCTGGAGTATCGTTGATGGTGGCGGGACAGGAAGACGGAGAAATGCAGCGATGTTCGCAGTCGCCCCAGTATTGCCGCTGAGCGGAAGAATATGTTCAGTTAGCGCGGGACCATAGGAGCGCCATCTACTGATAAATCTACAGGTTCCAGATCACCAACAACCTGTCCTGGTCCCTCCATGCCGACACTATAGTTCAGAAAGGCCACTAACTCCTCTACTTTCTCAGAAGACTAAGGAAATTTGGCATGTCAGCTACGACTCTCACCAACGTTTACAGATGCGCCATAGAAAGCATTATTTCTGGTTGTATCACAGCTTGGTATGGCTCCTGCTCTGCCCAAGAACTTCAAAACGTCATGAATGTAGCCCAATCCATCACGCAAATCAGCCTCCCATCCATTGACTCTGTCTACACTTCCCGCTGCTATGGTAAAGCAGCCAGCATAATTAAGGACCCCACGCACCCCGAAGATACTCTTTTCCACCTTCTTCTGGCGGGAAAATGATACAAACGTCTGAGGACAGGTACCAACCGACGCAACAACAGCTTCTTCCCTGCTGGCATCAGACGTTTGAATGGACCTACCTCGCATTAAGTTGATCTTTCTCTACACCCTAGCTTTGACTGTAACACGACATTCTGTACTCTCTCATTTCCTTCTCTATGAACGGTATACTGTGTCTATATAGCGCGCAAGAAACAATAATTTTCACTGTACACTAATACTTGTGACGATAATAAATCAAATCAAACCAAATCAAAAAGGTGGACTTGCACGCCAGTGAATGATAATATCTATTTTATATATAATATCTAATATAATCTATAATATCTATTTTATATATAATATCTAAGTTCGACCCAACCAGCAAACCCAGCTGTGAAAGGGAGAGCCAAAAGTGAAATGGATTGGTATGTTTTAATATTTAATAAATCTTGCAAAGATAATCGACCTTATTTTAGAAGTGCATGTATGAATTTATTACACTATTTGATTTGTTGCATATGGATTAATTAAAAACAAGCTGTGTTGACCGCTTCCCCAGGTATTAGGTATAACGAAACGTCAAATCTAACTTGGATGGGTGCGCAGTACATGCGGTATCTCATCCGACATGCTTCATGCTCCCGGCACGATATTCAGTTCTATCAACCTCAGTAGCACTAAATGACTAGAGATGGGCATAGTGGGCAGAAGCCTACATAATTGTCATTGATCGTTTATTTTTTTTGCTAGCCATGGACATTAGGATTTAGGCCAGCCATCCCAGTGAGTAACAAGACGTTTGAGGGGCCAAATAGCCTCGTCCTCTATCTATGAACACAAATGGAATACTGATTAGGCCAGTGCCAATGCCAAATGCCCACCCATTCACTTACTTCTGAAGGATGCAGGCGCAGCAAGGAATTAGAAAGGTTAATAGAATGTTAGCCTTTGTCGCAAGAGGATTGGAGTGCAGGAGTAGTGAGGTCTTCCTTCAATTGCATAGTAGCTTGGTTAGACCACGCCCGGAGTACTGTGTGCACAAAATGCTTAAAAGGAATAGACAGGGTGGATGCAGCTAAGATGTGGGATTGCTTGTGGAGTCGAGAACCAGGTGGGCGCAATTTCAAAACAAGGGGGAAGCCACTTACAACCGAGATGAAGAGAAATTTCTTTATGCAGCGGGTCGTGAACTCTGGAATTCGCTACCCCAAAGGGCTATCAAAGCTCAGTCATTCAGTATGTTTAAAGTAAGGATTGATAGATTTATGATTACAATAACGTAAAGGGATAATGGGTGTAAAAGGCATTGATATGTTCGATCAGCAATGATTGTACTGAATGGCGAGCAGGTTCGAGTGGCTGAATGGCCTACTGCTGTTCCTATGTCAGAGCAGCGGCATCTCCACATCAGAGCAGCAATGGCCAGAGCTGTCAATTGTGTGACATCTGTGGTCATTGCTCAGTGTAATTCTTTACCATTTTTGAGCGTTAAAGGCAATCCATTTGGGTATTAATTCCTTCGAGTGAGGATAAATGACTGCCTTCACTTCTGAAGACGTTTTACTCCACCAACCTGTTTCCCTCCTCGAGGATTTTAAAAAGGATGTAACTAAGACGAACTCCAAGAGGAATTGTCACCCAGGAGATGAAAAGGAAAATCTGTCAGTGATGCGTATCTCACATGGGAACCTATAATTTTGTCCTTCGTGTGTCTAGAAAATAAACTTCGAGAGAAGGAGTCAGGTAAAATTTCAGAAATATTTCATCCTTTCGCCTACCGAGAGTGTTTTGCATGGTGATTTGCTAACCCTTGTACAGAACTGTCAAAGACATTGTGACCTGTAATATGATTGTAGTTGCGAATTCTGATTACTTCTAAATACCCAACATCTATTGCAGAAGATACGGAGGCATGGGATTGAGGGTGATTTAGCGGTTTGGATCAGAAATTGGCTAGCTGTAAGAAGACAGAGGGTGGTGGTTGATGGGAAATGTTCATCCTGGAGTTCAGTTACTAGTGGTGTACCGCAAGGATCTGTTTTGGGGCCACTGCTGTTTGTCATTTTTATAAATGACCTGGATGAGGGCGTTGAAGGATGGGTTAGTAAATTTGCAGATGACACTAAAGTCGGTGGAGTTGTGGACAGTGCGGAAGGATGTTGCAGGTCAGAGAGGGACATAGATAAGCTGCAGAGCTGGGCTGAGAGGTGGCAAGTGGAGTTTAATGCGGAAAAGTGTAAGGTGATTCACTTTGGAAGGAGTAACAGGAATACAGAGTACTGGGCTAATGGTAAGATACTTGGTAATGTGGATGAGCAGAGAGATCTCAGTGTCCATGTGCATAGATCCCTGAAAGTTGGCACCCAGGTTGATAGGGTTGTTAAGAAGGCGTACGGTGTGTTAGCTTCTATTGGTAGAGGTATTGAGTTTCAGAGCCATGAGGTCATGTTGCAGCTGTACAAATCTCTGGTGTGGCCGCACTTGGAGTATTGCATACAGTTCTGGTCGCGGCATTATAGGAAGGATGTGGAAGCATTGGAAAAGGTGCAGAAGAGAATTACCAGGATGTTGCCTGGTATGGTGGGAAGGTCTTATGAGGAAAGGCTGAGGGACTTGAGGCTGTTTTCGTTAGAGAGAAGAAGATTAAGAGGTGACTTAATAGAGGCATATAAGATGATCAGAGGATTAGATAGGGTGGACAGTGAGAACCTTTTTCCTCGGATGGTGATGGCCAGCACGAGGAGACATAGCTTTAAATTGAGGGGTGAGAGATATAGGACAGATGTCAGAGGTAGGTTCTTTACTCAGAGAGTAGTAAGGTCGTGGAATGCCCTGCCTGCAGCAGTAGTGGACTCGCCATCATTAAGGGCCTTTAAATGGTCATTGGATAAACATATGGATGATATTGGAATAGTGTAGGTTAGATGGGCGTTAGATTGGTTTCACAGCTCGGTGCAACATCGAGAGCCGAAGGGCCTGTACTGCGCTGTAATGTTTTATGTTCTATGAGGATAATTAGCAACGAATGTTTTCATATGTGGTTTGAGACGAATACAAAATATTTAAGTAACATCTTAATAATGTCTCTATGAAATGAATTTGTAACATGCCAGTAAAATGAAAGATGTTTTCATGAAAGATATCAGCACAAGTCATGCACAAATTATGCAACAAAGTAAATTACTCGGGCTGGGTGATAATACCAAAAGATAAAGGTGTCATTGGGTATTCGAGCTAGTTTGAACTGATTAGAGAAATGCTGAATCATAAGAAGCCATTTTTGGGAGAGACCTTCCGTAAAACGGACTGACAAGGACAGATCAATATTTGAAGGTGTCAAAATATGACTAATTGAAGGACATGCTATGGTTAGATTGACAGAACAGTGAATGAATGAAATTGCTTTTAATTAAGTACTGGGCTGATTAATCTAATAACGAAAACTATAACCAAATCTGTTCTTTGGCATGGAATCTGAGATCGTTTGTGAAAGCCTGCTCGCGCATTAGCTGTGTAGGTGAATCCAGTGATCTCCCATTTTGGCCAAAATGAGATTTGTCTTGTCTTAATTATATGTTTGTCTGAATATTGTTAATTTGTAATGTTTTTGATTTTAACATGTGAATGTTTTAATTTCATTGAACTGAATAACCTTTTTTTTTCAATTACAAAATGACCTCCGTTTCAGATCCTGCCAACTATCAGGAATGCGGTACGTAATAAAAGCATATTGAACCTAACTAATCTCATTCTCTGAATCCTTCTACAAATTCGCATTGAGGGATAACTATTTGGAATTGCGGTAGATCTTCAACTTGTCATTTGGGTAGTAACATTCTGTCTGGCGCCTTCTTCTGAGACATGGATGGTTTCCATTTCTACATCTCTGCCTTCCGGGCTCTGGTGACGCCACTGGGCACCATTAACTCCATGAGGGTCACTTCCACTCCCACTGTCACTTTTGCATATCTCGGAGTGCTGGGTTTAGGCGCCGTGCTTTCAACTCACGTTACTGATGAATTCGTTCAAACCAACTTTATCTGCATGGTCCAGTCCTTCGCAACATGCAACATTTTTGAAAGCGATGCGGTAACCATGTCACGACAACGCTTTTCTGTTATAGCGAGGAAACTGAAAGACAAGACCTTGGGTAAGTGTCATCGAGTTTGCAGAGCCACTTTCTGTCAGGGCATGTTACCGAAATACAAAATAGTTAGTTGTCCTTGATGCGATGAAATGCGGCATAAGTAAAGAGAAAGCAAAAGTCGCGAGAGGTGTAAAACTGGCGATTGACCCAGATCGCCGTTTTCCGCCAGCTGTTACAGTGAACGCTCATCTTGCGGTTTGACATGGGGTCCGATTACATCAATTTCTGATGTTATTCAAAATATGTCATTTTTACCTAATATACCATAACATGGCAACGGTCGCTGCACAGTTTGGGCTTGCATCCACCTGCAGAATAATGGAATCATTTCTGCACTTTTCTTCCGCTTTTGTGATACCACAGGACAGAATTTAAATTTAACTTCATTTAATTCATTTAATTTAAATTTAACCAACTAGGTGCATGAAAGCATTTTCAAAAATTCGTATCCAAAAGATTGAGGACCAGATAATGTAAAGTATATCTCCAATGCATGTTCCAATAAAAGTAGCAATGGGATGTATCATATTTCCATTTTGTTTCAATGAATGTGTTTAACATTTTGCCACAGCGCCCTGTTGGAAAAACTGCCCAGCACCCGCCCCACCACAACTCCCTCCCCCCCCCCCCCCCCCCCCCGCCCCCCACCCCACCTGCACACCCATCCTAATCTTTTGAACAAAAATAACCAGGTACACTTCGTTTTCTGCTTCAATTTACAAAAGGTCCACTCAGTAAAATGTTTAGTATCTGTCCAAATAAGTCATTTGTTTCATTGATTTCTATTATTAGAAGCTGAAAATCTGGCTGCTGATCTACGAGAGTGTGGTAAGGAAATGGACAGATTTCTGCTCGTACAGTTACCTTTCCCCTTGCTTCATAATTGTGTGTTGCAATATGTTGCTCCTTTTGGAGTTAAACCTAAAGTCACATAATGGAAGGAAATGCCATATTTCAATGCAACGGCTCGGCTAATGTCATAATATCAACATGTTGTAAAATTCATCCTGGGACATAATTTCCTTCTAACTTTCCAAATAGTTGCTACGGGTTGGAGGCAACCCGTTGGAAACTGTTTCTAATTCTAATTACAACTTCTAATTCTAATTCTGACCCCATTCTAATAAGTATGCACTAACTTTTGCATACTATTTGGCTGCTGAACTTCAAACATTTTTGCGTTCATTTACAGGATGTGGACGTCGCTGGCTGGGCCAGCATTTATTACCCTTCCCTATAACAGCCCTCCATTTCAGAGGGCATTTGAGAGTCAATCGCATTGCTGTGGATCTGGAGTCACATGTAGGCCAGACCCAGATAAGTCCAGCAGATTTCCTTCCCTAAAGGACATTAGTGAACCAGATATTTTTTTAAACAGCAATCAACAATGCACGGTTTTTACAACGGCTTTATGGTCATCATTAGACTTTTAACTCCAGATTTTTACTTAATTCAAATTTCATCATCTGCCATGGTGGGGTGTGAACCCATGTCCCCAAATCTTTCCCGGAGTCTCTGGATTACTAATCCAGTGACAATAGCACTACGCCGCCGTCTCACCTGATACAAAATTTCAGGCGACACACTTAATTTCCGGAGCGAAACTTAGCGATTTCATTCTGATTCACATTGGCAGGAACTTGGAACTGAACATGTGCGGACACGCAAAATAAACCCGATTGCCTTGGGCGCCTGTTGCATTCCCCGTCACGTACTCGGTTTCATTGATCCTAACAGAACTGAATAGGCTTCGAGTAATGCAGATCAAAAAGCGACCATTCCAGTTCTGTATTGTGCCCAACTCCAGTGTTATCCCCCGCACTGAACTAAGAAGGACATGTCACACAAATATCAGGCTTTCCCAAAACATACTAATAATTTACGTTGACCAATCAGCCTCCAGTCCAGCCCACGGTCTGCTTATTTCTTTCGCTGACCTGCCAAAGGCAACGGAGCACTGATTTTAAAAGTGGAACCTCACTTATATGTTAACGTTATGCAGCAACCAAGCAGTGGTTACGGTGGAAACCAACCAGGCGATGAAGCCTCCATTATACAAGGCAGTACATTTTTCAGGATTCGCTGATTATTGAGCTGCCACTGAAGAGGAAGTTGTTGTACTGACCACCAGTCCTTCCATTTTGCTGGATGGGGAACCGAAAGGATAATCAAAGCGGAAGAATTCACCAGAGAAACAAGGCGGAAGTCGTCACACCGAATAGCAATTTTGGTCGGCTGGGCCCCGAAATTCGCAGCCCTGCCGCCATTTTTAACTTTTTTAAAGTTTATTTATCCGTGTCACAAGTAGGCTTCCATTAACACTGCAATGAAGTTACTGAAAATTCCCTAGTCACCACACTCCGGTGCCTGTTCAGGTACACTTAGGGAGAATTTAGTATGGCCAGTCCGGTTTCCTCCCACAGTCCGAAAGATGTGCGGGACAAATCCTGTTGTTCCTGTGGCTGTGATGTGTTCTCACCAGTGTGTCTGTACATTGCAGCTGAACTGCGCACATGCCACTGGTGCGAAGTGTGGAGTAAGATGTTAACGCTGCGCCCTCCGGGCATTCAGCTTGCTCCTTTAACTTGCAGCCGGTCCCTTCGAGATATAGGCTGTCTCTGCCAATGCTGCATCTGTGGTAAAAACAAAACGCAGGAAATTTAATTTCATCTTCATTCTTTGGGTTGAGTTTTCGGAGATATGCTTCCTTGCTGCAAACACTGCCACAGTGAAGCATCAACTCTACCTCCCTGTCAGCTTTCCCAGTTTCGAACTCCTTCCCCTCCCCAGACCCTTCAGCACCGTTTGCAGCAGTTATAGATATGCGTCCTTGGACTCTCACGGCCCCAGGCAATTCCTCCAACCACAACTTGACCGATAGCCCAGCTCCAATGATTGGCTTTCTAAATGGCCATGAAGGTGGCCTGGCTTGCTCCGCCACCTCCTGTCCTCTTCCTCTCTCTGGCTTTGTGCATCCTCTTCTCCAGCAACCAAAGAGAGGAATTGTAATCATGCGGCTGTGCTACAATCATACCTTCAAATGTGTGTCCAATACGTCCTTTGTCACCAGCACACATTTCTCAGTGTTCGTTGCCAACTGACAGGTGTAGCAACTTCATTTCCCTCTCCGCTCCATAGCCCCTGTTGTTAGACAGAATTGCATGCCTGCATCATGCACCTTAAACACTTGGCAACGCACAAGATAATCACACGCAAAAACACATCCTCCCATGTATTTCCAAATACAGAAGTGACCCACTCACCCTCGCAGCTCACTAAGCCTTTTCCAGCACTTCAGCCAAATTCTATGGATCATCCAAAAGCTGATGAATAAGCAGAGTACCATTCAAGATGCTTTTGATGTTGGGAGATCTAATCTATCTGCCAAAGGGCATTAGAATCTCTCACATATCATTTGCAGCCTGAAGAAGAACGCAAAGGAAATCATCAGCAAACCTTGGGGCTACTCTTGGCTGGGGCCCTTCCCGGCTCCTGACCCCCTCCTCTCCGCCATCTCCGGAGAGACAAAGAGTCTGGTTTTGAATATTTCCCGAAACACTTGCTATTTATCAGGAAAATGCGTCTGTTCCATTCAAACCGTCTTCCTTTCCTGGTAAAGGTCCCCAATCCTTCAAAACTAGCAGATCAGTCATTCACATTTAAAACCAAGCACTTACCTAATGCGATAGTTCTCTATGCAAATAATCATCTAACTCCCTCTCGAATGCCTCGATTGCAGTTGCCTCCACCACACTTCCAGGCAGTGAATTCCAGACCCCAACCACTCGCTGTGCGAAAAAGTTGTCTCTCACATACATTTGCTCCTTTTGCAAATCTGTGCCATCTCGTTCTTGATCTCTTTATGACCGGGAACAGTTTCTCCCGATCTGCTCTGTCCAGGCCCCTCATGATTTTGATCACTACTCCCAAATCTCCTCTTAAACTCCTCTCTCAAATGAGAGCAGTCCCAACCTCTCCAATCGATCCTCATCCCTGGAACCATTCTTGTAAACCTCTTCCACACTCTCTCCAATGCATTCACATCGTTGCTATATTGTGGCGCCCGAAATTGTACACAACACTCTGACTGAGGCCTAACTAGTTTCCTTTATAAGTTCAGCATACCTCCTTATTCTTGTACTCTATGTCCTCATTAATAAAACACGGGATACTATATGTTATATTAACTGCTCCTATCATCTTTAATGATCTATGCACCTAGACACGCAGGTCCCTCTGCTCCTACAACCGCTTAATAATTTTGCTCATTTTATGTTGAATCTCCACGTTTTTCCTACACAAATGAGTGACCTCAGACTTATCAGCTCTGAAGAAATCATTACAAATGGGAACTCTCTTTCTCTCTGATCAGATTTGATGCTTTTATTCGGCATCGACCAAATGATAAATGCTGACCAGGCAGAATTCCAGTGGGCTTAAACAAAGCAGAGGCGGCGGGTCCCCCCAACCCCACCCACCTCGCAGGGCAGAACAAGCCTCCCTTTTAGCACCTTGTCCGAAAGATGGCTTTCAGCCCTACAGTGAAGTTCGAGGCTCGATGATCTGCTCAAAGCATCTGGCGTGAGCCTTGACTCCACTACCTTTCGACTCAAGGGTAAAAGTGCTACTCGTGAGCTAAAGCCGACGGAAATTGGGGTGACATTAGAAGAAAGCGATAAGGGCAGCACAGTGGCACAGTGGTTAGCACTGCTGCCTCACAGTGCCAGGGACCCGAGTTCAGATTCCTGGCTTGGGTCACTGTCTGAGTGGAGTCTGCACTTTCTCCCCACGTCTGCATGGGTTTCCCCGGGTGTTCCAGTTTCCTCCCACAGTCTGAAAGACGTACTAGTTATGTGCATTGACCAAGCTAAATTCTCCCTCAGTGTACCCGGAGTGTGGCGACTAGCGGATTTTCACAGAAACCTCATTGCAGTATTAATGTAAACCTACTTCTGTCATTAATAAATAAACGTTAACTTCAAACGTAAGCATTTTAATCTTAAAATACAGAATCTATTACTCCAAATGCCTATGCACTTCGAGTTTATTGCAATGCTCTAAGCAAAGTAGAAGTGTCAGAGAGGTGGATAGCTGCAAATTGAATATGCAAAGGTACTGTTGTTCCCCTTATGCTGCAAATATCGCTAATACTGTCCCTCTTTCAACAGAGCGAAAGCTAAGGGCGAAAGATAAAGGTAATGCAGTGTTTCCTGCTACTTGCATTTTTATATTAATTGTCGAACAGCTACACACATTTCCATAAATTTCTTTCCAGTACGGAATATTGCAAAAATATTTTATTACTGACATTGCAATTCGTATTCCCATCTTTAGATTTTGATGACCATATAGCACAAGATGGTGAGTTACAATGCAAAATTGATCAATCAGAAATATTGATTTATCTAACCGGGAAGAAACAATAGAATTTAAACCCTGATCTGTTTGGACCGCAAGGTTTTATATTTCTTAATCCGATCTCTAACATGATGGACAGTTAAATAGCAGGGCCACAGAGTGGGGTAGGCGGCTGGGGGTGGGGGGGGGGTTCATCTGATGGGAAATTTGGAAAGTTAAAGAGAAAAGCCAAGGTAATATAGCAGGGGAGCCATGGGGGAGGGGGGGGGGGGCTTACCAGAGTCTGACAGGAATGGACGTAGAGTACAAACATAAACATGCACCAGCAAATAAAGTCAGAATAGAGAAAACGACAAGAATACAGCATTAAAGTTTCTTGGTCTGAATACACGCAACACTCAAAACAAGATTGCGGGATCACTAGCACAATTAGCGATAAAAGGAAACCAATCGAAAGGCTGTCTTGCAAGGTAACAAAGGTTGGGTCCTGAAAATTCGAGTGTATTTTCAGGTCAGGAAGAAGCGGACAGGTAATTTAAAAAAGATTGAGCACAGTGGTGTGAAAGGATCTTTGCTCAGTAGATCAAGATGCAGAACCAATTGAATGAGCATACGAAGTGACAGAGGAAACAAGTCACTGGTTGTACTACATTACAGGATCCTGAACAGTCATTGAATTATTCCAATTCTCTTCCCGCACCTGGTGATAAACTGAAGCAGCGTTTCGTCCGTTTTAGTAGCTAGTAATTCGCAGAACAATTTTCTCAGCTGTCACAAGTGGCTTATAGAATCATAGAATCCCTACAATGCAGAAGGAGGCTACTCAGCCCATCGAGATGAACAACAATCCTATCCCTGTAACCCTACATAGTCACCTCTTGGCAGGGGCAGAATTTTACCAGCACGTCCGCCCAAGGTTCATACGATCCCACCCGAGGCGAACAGAGAATGCCGTTCTCCGAGCCTCGCCCACCCCTGGAATCAGCGCAGGCATGCCGGTCGAATTCCGGCCTAGTCACCTTAGCATGGTCAATCAACCTAACCCACGGATCATAGCTTGAGGGATGCAACTCCATAACAAGCAAGGCTGACCAGGAGCCTCTCCTGCTCTTACGACCAGCCACTGGTGTGTTTGGAATGAATCACAGATTGACACCCAAATTGGCTGCATTGCAAAAGCACCTTCTTTGGTCATCAAGGCCTGAAGTGACATTTGAATGCAAGATTTCTGGATCAGAAGGAGGGACGCTACTATTGTGCAAGAAGAAACTGAGATTTGATTTGATTTGATTTATTATTGTCACATGTATTAACATACAGTGAAAAGTATTGTTTCTTATACAGACAAAACATACCGTTCATAGAGAAGGAAATGAGAGAGTGCAGAATGCAGTGTTTCAGTCATAGCTAGGGTGTAGAGAAAGATCAACTTAATGCAAGGTAAGTCCATTCAAAAATCTGACAGCAGCAGGGAAGAAGCTGTTCTTGAGTTAGTTGGCACGTGACCTCAGAATTTTGTATCTTTTTCCCGAAGAAAGAAGGTGGAAGAGAGAATGTCTGGGGTGCGTGGGGTCCTTAATTATGCTGGCTACTTTGCCGAGGCAGTGGAAAGTGTAAACACAGTCAATGGACCGGAGACTGGTTTGCGTGATGGATTGGGCTACCTTTTGTAGCTCCTTGTGGTCTTGGACAGAGCAGGAACCATACCAAGCTGTGATGCAACCACAAAGAATGCTTTCTATGGTGCATGTGTAAAAGTTGGTGAGAGTAATAGCTGACATGCCAAATTTCCTTAGTCCTCTGAGAAAGTAGATGCATTGGTGGGCTTTCTTAACTATAGTGTCAGCATGGGGGGACCAGGGCAGGTTGTTTGTGATCTAGACACGTAAAAACCTGAAGCTCTCGACCCTTTCTACTTTGTCCCCATTGATGTTGACAGGGGCATGTTCTCCTTTACGCTTCCTGAATTCAATGACAAACTCCTTCGTTTTGTTGAGGGAGAGATTATTGTTGCTGCATCAGTTCACCAGATTCTCTATCTCATTCCTGTACTCTGTCTCATCATTTTTTGAGATCCATCCACGACAGTGGTGTGGTCAGCAGACTTGAAAATCGACTTGGAGGGGAAATTGGCCGTACAGTCATATGTGTGTGTATATATATATATATATATATGGGGCTGAGAACACAGCCTTGTGAGACACCGGTGTTGAGCATGATTGTGGATGAGGTGTTGTTGCCTATCCTTACTGATTGTGGTCTGTGCGTTAGGAAGTTCAGGATCCAGTCGCAGAGGAAGGTGCCGAGGCCCGGGCCACGGAATTTGGAGATGGGTTTTGTGGGAATAATAGTGTTGAAGGCTGATCAGTAATCAATAAATAGGAGTCTGGCATAGGTGTCCTTGTTATCTAGGTGTTCCCGGGTTGAGTTCAGGGCAAGGGAAATGGCGTCTGCTGTCCTCCTGTTGCAGCAGTAGGCAAATTAGTGGATCCAGGTAGTCCGGGAGGCTGGAATTGATTCGTGCCATGACTAACCTTTTGAAGCACTTCATAATCATGGATGTCAGAGCCACCGGACAATAGTCATTAAGGCACGCTGCTTGGTTTTTCTTAGGTACCGGGATGATGGTCGTCTTCTTGAAGCAGATAGGGACCTCAGATTGTTGTAAAGTGAGGTTGAAAATGTCTGTGAATACCTTCGCCAGCTGATCCGCGCAGGATCTGAGTGCACGTCCGGGTACCCCATCCGGGCCAGTTGCTTTCAGTGGGTTGACCTTCAAGAAAGCTGCTCTGACATCTGCAATGGTGACCTCAGATAAAGGTTCATCCAGGGCTTCCAGGTTGGAGGCATGCTCTCGCTGACCTCTTGTTCAGAACGGGCGTAGAATGCATTGAACTCATCAGGAAGGGGTGTGTTGGAGCCGGCGATTTACATGCCTTCATCTTGTAGACTGTTATGTCTTGCAGACCTTGCCATAGTCGGCGGGGGTCGGTGTGGCTAGCCTGGGACTCTAGCTTGGTCCGGCACTGTCTTTTGGCATTTTTGATGGATCTCCTTAGATCGTATCTGGCTTTCTTGTGCAGGTCAGTGGGGCCTGACTTGAATGCCTCATGCCTGGGGACAGACATAAATCAAGAAATGATATGGGATCAGTAAGAAGTATGCTGCAAAGACTGTAGGAATTGTTAATCTTCGTGAAGTTTAAACAAATCAAGCTATCAAAGGCAGCTCGGAACATGAGTTCATAGAATATATTCAATACGGTTTTTAGGAATAATATGTTCTGTAAATGGCCGGGCAATGTGTAATAAAATAGGATCAATTAATTAACGTCATAATTAAGGATCCTGGAAGCAAGAGCGATTATGATGTGATAAAACTTGACCTGTAGGGTGAGACATGTGCGTCAGAAACTGGTGACTTAACATGAATGAATATTATTAGAAAGGCATGAAGAAAGAGTTGGCTAAGGTGGACTCAGGGAAAGCTGAAATGGTAAGATGACAGTGAAGCAACGGTGACATTTAAGGGGATACTTCATAACTCGCAACAAAGATATATTGTATTGAGAAATAAGCATTCTGTGAGAAAAAAGCAGCCGCATGGCTACCTAACGAAATTACGGATGGCATCAAGTGGAAAGAAAAGATGTAGAATACTGACAAAATAAGCAATAGATGAGAAGACTGAAAAATATTTTAGAAACCAGCAAATGATGACTAAAAAAAGTGGGTGAAATTAGAGCATCAGATAAATCTCGCAAGAAATATGAAATGGGCAGTAGAAGGTTCTGCATATTTCTAAAAAGGAAGTGTATAGCTAAAGTAAGGGTATGTCCCTTAGGAAATGAAACTGTGGAATTAATGATGGAAAATGACGAAACGGCAGAGGTTTCAAACCAATATCTTGCATCTGTTTTCACAGTAAAGAAACAAAAAGGCATCCCAAGAATAATAGAAAATAAGAAGGCCAAAGGAAGAAAGGAGTTTAAAATAACCATTAGCAAAAAATAAAAGTTATTCGGAAATCTAATGGAACCAAAAGACTTATTGGGTCCCTGGACCTGAAGGCCTGCAACCTCGAGTTGTAAAACGAAGTGGCTGCAGAGATAGCGGACACATAAGTTATTATCGTCGACATTTTCCTAGTTTCTGGAGATGTCACGGTAAATTGAAAAAGCTGCAGATATAACATGTATATTCTAGAACGGAGGGAGACAAAATGTAGGAAACTATGGGTCTGTTAGCTTAACATCTGCCATCAGGAAATATGTGGAATCCATAATTAAGGAAGTGGCAGGAAATTTCCAAAAGCATAATATGACAAGCAGAATAAGCACGATTTTCTGAAAAAGAAATAGCTTTTCGACGAATTTATTATAGATCTTTGAGAATGTAAAAAGCAATGGATAAAGGGAACCAATAGATGTACTGTACTTGGATTTCCAAAAGGAACTCGGTAAGGTGCACCATTCAAGAGCTCATGGTGTTGGGTTGGGTAATATATTAGCATATCGAGAGTACTGGCTAAACAACAGGAAGAAGTTTAACAACACCAGGTTAAAGTCCAACAGGTTTATTTGGTAGCAAAAGCCACACAAGCTTTTGGAGCTCTTAGCCCCTTCTTCAGGTGAGTGGGAATTCTGTTCACAAACAGAGCTTATAAAGACACAGACTCAATTTACATGAATAATGGTTGGAATGCAAATACTTACAACTAATCAAGTCTTTAAGAGACGAAACAATGTGAGTGGAGAGAGCATCAAGACAGGCTAAAAAGATGTGTATTGTCTCCAGACAAGACAACCAGTTTCACTATTACCATTATTCATGTAAATTGAGTCTGTGTCTTTATAAGCTCTGTTTGTGAACAGAATTCCCACTCACCTGAAGAAGGGGCTAAGAGCTCCGAAAGCTTGTGTGGCTTTTGCTACCAAATAAACCTGTTGGACTTTAACCTGGTGTTGTTAAACTTCTTACTGTGTTTACCCCAGTCCAACGCCGGCATCTCCACATCATAAACAACAGGAAACAGAGAATCGCGAAGAGTGGATTGTTTTCTGGTTAGCAAACTGGACCTAGTCCAGTGACACAGGGATTAGTAAGAGAGCTTCAACTAGTTAAGATCTATACCAAAGACCTTGATGGAGAGATTTATGTGTATTGTAGCCGGGTTTACTGTCCCTGCATAAATAGGAACATAGGAATTAGGAGCAGAAGTAGGCAAATTCTACCCTTCGAGCCTGCTCTGCCATTCAATCAGATCATGACTGATCTCTCCCTAGTCTCATGTCCACCTCCCCACCTGCCTCTCATATCCCTCCTTCCCTTTTTTTATTGATTAGAAATATGTCTATCTCCTTCTTGAAACCATTCAATGGTTCAGACTCCACCGTGCCAAGGGGCAGCGAGTTCGACAAATTCACCATCTTCTGTGGGAAGTAGATCCTCCTCATTTCAGTTTTAAAACTACCATCTCGCAATAGGTAGCATGGGGGATTGTGAGCAGGGTGCATCGAGTCTGCAAAACGATATACATAAACCAGTGGGCAGGTGGAACATAATATGGGGGAATGAAGATACTCTTATTCTTCAAACAAGTGTACTCCTGTCTGGGACAGTTTCAACTGTATTAATGTTTCTGCTATCTTTAGATAAGGGCGGATGGTTTGCTTGCTTGATTGATGGAATGAAATGAGCTCATCAGGGAAGGTGACAATGGCCAGCATTGCAATGAAGGAAAATAACGACCAACCTTTAAACTGTTTTCTCTGTACAAATCTTTCCACCAAGTGTGTACTGGTTGGTGTAAGAATACGACTGTAAAGGAAGGGTGGGTGTGGGGAGGAGCGGGGTGAGGTGAGTAGGACAATTAACTGTAGCTTAAGATGTTACATCCCACAGTTATTGCTGAGAGATAACTTAATAAATAACACTTCCAGCTTGCCTGTCGAGTTCAGTTGAACATCAAAGTCACAATCGACAACTCACGTCCATATCACAAGAGAATCTAAAAGATCGTTGACCATAAGGCAAGAGTAACGGAGTCATAGATTATTTTAGCATTAATTTTCTAATCTTCAATCATGCAGACGAAAGAATACGTGAAGCTCGGACTGGTAAATATTTTATCTGATGTGAAATCCGCATTGTAAGGGAAAATCGGGTGGCGAAATAACTGGCAGTGGACCTCTTTCCTCCCGCAATATGGTCTACAAACTAATAATAGTGGCACTCCTTCTTAAATGTGCTCTCTTGTCGCGTCAAGGTTATAACAATTGTCCCCTTTGTGGATCATGAGAACTGCAATGGGAAATGAAGCTGAGTGGATCACACTCATAGAGAAATCAACATGTGTTTGTTTCAGAGCTAGAAAAGTTGAAAGATATTCAGAAAGACATTGGTGAGAAGAGGATTTTTCATCATTTGCTATTTAGTAGAGGGATTTACAGTTACACTTTCAAATGAGTATGTAGTGGCGGACTTCTTCTAACTGATCACAGTAGACCCAGGGACGGGCTACAAACGTTTATCCATAGATTAAAGCATTGAGATCACTGCCCCAGAGAAACCTTCAACATTCTCCTCCAATACAGCACTCGGCTCCAATGCAACACTTACAGGGAATACATTCTAATGCTACTTTCTGCTCTAAGTCACAGATACTTACACATGCAGTCAGTACACAGAACATCGTTTAAAATTCTGATCTTATCTATATCTGCTTATTGTTAAACCTTCTCTCTGAAACTTGGTTGTTATCCTCTCCTTGCTAGAAGCTATATTATGCCCTCTGATAAAAACAACCAGGGACTTGCTGGTGGATTCTTGCTGATCTTAGGTAATTGAAGTGTGTAACCTTATCTGTGGGTTTAAGGATTTGACTAACATGTGCCCTTTACTCTAAGATCGTCCATTCAACTGAAGCTGTAATGCCTCTGACTTGAGTTTCTTTTACCACAGAGGCACTCCTGGCATTGAAGAGTGAAGGTAAATAATCACTCTGAAGTATGCATGCCGAAAGGACTGAAATTGGTTTTGTGCGGACATGTGAAAAAGGGCAAGAGAACGTGGGCAGCTCAGAATCAGACCGGATATAACACGGGATGCCCATATCAACCATCTTGTGTTACTTTACAAGACCATTTTGACCCGCTTTAGCACCTAACATTTCTCAAGTCGATGTTGTCCCTAGATTGTCTACTGCTAGTGTGAAACATTATTCTTAATTATTTCCCGATTGATAAACATGTCACCACAAGCATGTGTGTTTGTGCGTGTTACAGAGTGTGTGTATCTCTTTGCGTGTGCATTTGTGCGTTTGTGCACGTGCGTGCCCGGGTGTGTGTGTATTTCAACCGCACGGTACCCCTTCTGTTTTCCACGTCTGATACTTTAGAAGGAACAACTTGTGCGGAGCCTGTCCGGTACACAGCAGGTTGTTGCATGATGGTACACGCACAAAGGTGTGACAGAACATTAACATTAGCTCTGCGCATTCTTGTAAAAGTTTCAAGACTCTTCAGCATATTTTTTTACCTTTGACAATAGAACAAAACGAACAATGCCAAACTGATTTTCCAGAACACACCTCGCTCGATTTCTCTTTCAACTGAACATCAAGACAGATATAACATAGGTGCCTGATCCGATGATGACCGTTTTGCACTCTCAGATAAAATTATCTCGCAGCAACCGGAAGCTGTGAAATTCACTTCCGGGCTTAGAGGGTGCGGTTTTAAACTATAATTTTAACCTACCCCACCCTCGAATTTCTATGTATGTATTACTATGCCTACCTGTGCAATGGGATCTCCGTTGAAATGAATGCTAAAGATCACGGATAGAATTTCACGAGCAGTCAAACATTTCTTCAGTATCTTAGCCATAATTTATCGCCCGAGCAACAGCATTACGATCCTGGTAATTTACCAATGACCTGGAACTTGTTGTGCGGATTATGTACAAATTGGTAGTCATCTTGGTTCACATAACAATAGCAACTGCACTTGTGACACATGTCATCTTAGGCAGTGCTTGTTGTGGCTTTTCTGAGACATAAGATGCCAAGTAATTGCATACTCAAGAATGTGCACCTTTCCTTCAAATGTACATGCCGTATCAGAAATCATGGCACATAACTATTTTCAGAATTTTCGGTATTTCCTTGACCACAACATTCCCTCTTTATATCTGGTTAAAATGCAACTATGATCTCCAACTGATAATTTCAAAAGCGACTCGGAGTCCGGGTGCCACTGTAACCATATATCTCTTTGAGAAAGTGCTGGAATCAGGTGCAATAAGGTTATAACCCCTAATTGTGGAGACTAACATTGGGCGGGGCATGAAGCGAGAATTCCGCTCCATACCGTGAAGATTCCACGTGGCGAGTTCGGTTCAAATTAGCCAAGTCTAATGTTGCATTACAGATGATAGAATGCTGCACCTTCTTCCGGGGAACGTAGATATTCCAGAGTGTAGGCATCGGGGATAATCCCAGAGTTCCATTTCGAAATCCGAAATTAAAACCAAAATTGTTTCAAATGTTGTTTAAGATAGTCGAAACCTGGAAATTAACGAAACTAGGGTTCAGTGCATTTGTCCTTCGCTAAGGTTATGAACTAGGCTTCAGTCCAAGCTGCGAATATGAAATTCCATCACATATCTTTAAACTCGGCAATTGTCGACAGAACTGCAGTGTATTTACAGAAATTCCTGCTTTCCGTTCCCATTTCCAGCTATTTTCAATGTCTCATTTTACTTTTCACATTCAGATCTGGTCAGTATAAAGCAGTCTGAATCCACGCAATTCAATGGCACCTTGCCAGACATCAGTCTTTCCTTATTTATCACAGAACACGTGAATAAATGCTTTTACTGTGTGAAGCAACTGCTACCAGCTTTAAAACTGAGAAGACTTCGTCTGCGACATAGTCTGAAACCAATCGCTTAAAACACCATTTTGTGACACTGCTTATTTATCAAAACACTTGCTAATAAATGCCCTTACTGAGCGGAATTACATTCTACCCCTTTAGAACTGAGAAGACTTCGTGAGAAATGCAGTAAGTAATACGATCTTACTCCAACAACATTTTTTTCGCAATCATCGTTAAAAAAATATTGCTGCTAATAACTTCCCATGTGGAAAGAGGGTGGAAAATCGGTGGTCGCCGTTTGTTTGCCTAATCCATAACTTGCCAGATTTTTCGTTGCATTGAAACCTAGGGAAAGAAGAATAGGGCGGCGGAACATTAGGTGGTCAGACCCCTATGGCCTCTGGGGTACCTCAAAGTTGCATTTCACCACCTCATGGTTACACACTGGAATATACCATGGCATAAACTGCTCTTTAGAAGCCCTGCAATACATTTGATTTTTGTTGCTTTTGGCGTCGCTTACAGAGTGCCTACGGAACATCGAAACATAAAAAATAGGAGGAGGATTAGGCTATTGGGCCCTTTGAGACTGCTCCACCGTTCACGATAATCATGACTGATCATCCAACTCAGTAACGTGCACACACTTCGCCCCATAAACTTTGATCCTCGTTAGCCTTAAGTGCTATATCTAACTCCTTCTTGAAAACATACAATATTTTGGCCTCAACTCCTTTCTGTGGTAGTGAATTCCACAGGCTCACCATTCTCTGGGTGAAGAAATTTCCTTCATGGTTTACCCCATATCATTAGACTGTGTCCCTGGTTCCAGACTCCGCCACCATTGCGAACGTACTCCCGCATCTGCCTTGCCTCGTCCTGTTAAAATTTTGTAGGCTTCTATGATATCCTCCTCATTCTTTTACACTGCAGCAAATATAATCCCAACTGATCCAATCTCTTCTCATACATCAGTCCCACCATCCCTGGAATCAGCCTGGTAAACCTTCAATGCACTCCTCTTTGGCAAGAACATCCTTCCTCAGAGAAGGCGAACAAAACAGCACACAATATTTCATGTGCGGTCTCACCAAGGCTCTGTATAACCGCAGCAAGACATCCCTGTCCCTGTACTCGAATCCTCTTGCTATGAAGCCCAACATACCATTTGCCTCTTTACCGCTTGCTGCACCTGCATGTTTACTTGCAGCGACTGGTATACGATTACACCCAGGCCTCGCTTCACATGCCTTCTATTAATATAGAGCAATTCAGATAATAATCCGCCTTCCTGCTTTTACTACCAAGTGAATAACTTCACATTTTTCCACATTGTACTGCATCAGCTGCACATGTGCCCACTCACGCAACGTGTCCAAATCAGACTGAAGAATCTCTGCATCCTCCTCCCATCCAGCTTTGGATCATCTGCAAATTTAAATATATTACCTCATTTAAATAATTAATATAGATTGTCAGTAGCCGGGTTCCTAGCACTGATCCTGACTTGTATAAGTATCCCTTTATCCTTACTCTTTGCTTCATGTTAGCCAACCAGTTTTCTATCGATCGCAATACACTACCCCCAATCACATGTGCTTTAATCTTACATGCTAATCCCTTATGTGGGCCCTTGTCGAAAGCCTTCTGACAGTCTAAATAAACCACATCCACTAACTCCCCCTCATCAACTCTGCTCGTTACATGCTCGAAGATTTCCAGTGGATATGGCAAAAATGGTTTCCCATTCGCAATTCATGTTTACTCTGTCCGATCCTGCCATTGTTTTCCAAATGATCTGCTATTCAATCATTTATAATGGACTCTAGCTTTTTCCCCACTACCAACATCAGGCTGCCTAGTCTTTACTTCCCTATTTTCTCTCGACGTCCCTTTTTAAATAGTGGGGTTACATTAGCTACGTTCCAATCCCTGGGAACTGTCCCAGAGTATACCTCACTTTTCATTCCTCTGATACAGCCTCTTGGATACAAAAAGGGGCCACAGCCTTGTAAAGGAGAGCTGTAAGATGCAGGGTTTGAAGGTGGCAGGACAAGTGGAGGGAGCAATCAATTAATCAAGTAATATCCCGAGCTGTCTTAACAGGGACAGAGAGTGCAACAGCAAGAAGTCATGCTGAATTTATACACGACATTCGTTAGACCTCAGCTGGAGCATTGTGTGCAGTTCTGGATGCCACACTGTTGGAAGGATGTGAACCCATTGGAGAGAGTGCAGAAGAGGTTTACAAGAATGGTTCCAGGAATGAGAAACTTGGGATTAGAAAGATTGGGGCTGCTTCCCTCGGAGAGAAGAAGGCTAGAAGGATATTTGATAGGGATGCTCAAAATCAGGAGTGGACTGGATAGAGTAGATAGTGAAAAGATTGTACCTGCTGGTAAAAGGATCAAGAACGAGAGAGCACGGATTTAAAAAGAAGCAATGTGACGTGATGAAAAAAAAACTTTCCACACAGCGAGTGGTTGGGGTCTGGAATGCACTGCCTGAAATTGTTGCGGCGATAGGTTCAATCGACGCATTCAAGAGGGCATTGGACGATTACTTGAATGGGAACAAGTTGCAGGGGTACAGGTAAAAAGTTGGGGAGGCGGTGCTGGCACGATGGGCCGATTGGCCCTCCTTCCCCGCTGGAACAATTTTGTGATTCTGTGGCTCTGAATCGGGCCTGCATACACAGCGACACATTTAGCAAAATATGGGTACACAAATAGAATGACAATGTAGAATTGAACCATACTTTCAAACTGGCGAGGGCTAACCAAAGCTTAACAGGCAAGCTCCCATAGCTGCAGAGCTCAAGGCAAAGAAAGGAGTTCTGAATTTCAGGTGAATTTCCAGATCTTAACTTTGGGAAAGATCATGCAGATAAATGGTCATTTTATTTGTTTAAGCAATCCGTCCACCGCCGGCTGGAGTAGACACTTCCTTCCCAACGGGTGGTCGATTCCATTTATATTGAAGATGGGGGCGAGCCGTGAATGTGTTTTATTATTTATCCTCGAAGGTAAGGGACAAGACAACAATTTAATTCCTGGCATGAAAAGAGTGATTCTTAACGTTAATTCTATTTCTCTCTCCACAGATTCGAAAGTTTTTCGAAAGCTTCCTGTTTTCATTTGCGATTTTAGCATTCGCAGCATTTTGCTTTTATTTTGATTGCAATGGTTGTCCTGTTAAGGTGATTACAGGCTTTGTGATTGAAGGACTTACATCCTGAAAGTCATGCTAAGAATGGAAGTCCAAGAAATGTTTCGTGGAAGACCCACAAATATGTCCGATTCTGCCCCATGGAATCCGCTGCTGCTGTTTGTAACTCGAGTAAAAGGACTGCTCAGATTTTCATTCCTCTTCATTTTGATTTGCAGAGGATCAAGAAACAATGACGGATGGTAATGCATCCTCTTCCTTGAATACAGAATATACATATATTATCTATATAAACACGGTTACAAATGGGTTGATTCAGATTTGTGCCTATGGCTGTGTTTTTGCTGCAGATGTGAACCATTAGGCTGTTGAGTCAGTCTGTTTGTTTTCAGTATCTGTGAATAATTCCAGCCTGAGAATGGAGGAGGAAGTCACTTGGTTGAATGCACATTTTCGCAATGCGGAAGAATTCTGGGTTTCTGCATAAGATGAGAGCAGACGATATTCGCGGTGGTATATGAACACGGATGGGGGATTGGCTGACTAACAGCAAACATCGGGATTAATAGATCACGTTCTAGTTGGCAAACTGATAATAGTGTGATGCCACCGAGATCGGTGCTACGGCCTCAAATATTTGCAGTCCACATTAACGACTTGGATTAAAGATATTAAAGGCAAATTTCCTGACGATTCTATGATAGGTGGGAAAGCAAGTTGTAAGAAGATCACAAGAGCCTGCAAGGATGTGTTATGTGAGCCGGAGAAAATGGGAATAACGTGGAATAACGACGTTGAAAAACATCATACTTTTTAAATACAAAGAGACTGGAGTGTTGAGGGGCCTGGGGGTCCTTGTGCATGATTCACAAAAAAGAATTTGCATACAGGTGGAGCAAGTAATTAGGAAAGCAAATAGAACATCAGCCCTTACTACAAGGGAAATGGAATATATCTTGAATATGTTGAGTCAGATATATCCCTTATTGACATGAGAATCCAAATGTAGAGGTGTGGACAGGATAGTAGTGTTGATGTCGCAATCTGATCAGCCATGGTCTTATTGAATTATGGAACAAATTCGATGGGCCCAATGGCCTACGTTTGTTCATATATTTGTATTAAAAAGTGAAGTCTTCTTACAGCTGAACAGGGCATTGGTTAGATCAGATAGAGAGGACTGTGCACAATTTTGGTCTCCTATATACTTGCAATGGAAGCAGTTTAGGGACAGTTCATTAGGCTGATTCCTGGGATGAAGGTATTGACTTTTGAGCAAATGTTGAGAAGGTTGGACACTTACTCATTGGAGTTCAGAAGAATGAGAGGTGATCATAATGGAACAAAATCACTGAACTTTAAAAAAAGGTGTCTCAAATTTAATACTGGTCAGGAAGAGTTTCTTCCCTCATTGGATCACAAGTTTTTTGAATTCTCTTGCTTAGAGGCCAACATGGGCGAGCCATTGAACATACTCAAGGCTGAGTTATTTGTTGGTTTACAAGGGATTCAAGGAATACCGGAGCAGGAAGAGGTGGGAGGGCAGATATAAAAACAGAATTAAGCCCACTATCAAATCAACCATGAACCTATTGGAAGGTGGGGAAGGCTGGGTAGGCTGAATGGCCTACGCCTGCTCTTATTTCTTCTAACCTTGTGATTTGATTGATATTTCATTGGAATGCAATGTGCCATCCACTTTTGTCAGGGAGTTTATGATCTATATTGCTCCAGCAGTGATGAGTAGCTTAGATAGCTTGTGATTGCTAGTTCAGAACTTAGGTGCATTATAAAAATATATATCAAATAGAATTATTTGCAGTTTAAGGGTGGCAGAGTGGTTAGCACTGCTGCCTCACAGCACAAAGGACCCGGGTTCAATTCCCAGCTTGGGTCGCTGTCTGTTTGGAGTTTGCACGTTCTCCCCATTTCTGTGTGGGTTTCCACCGGGTTGTCTGGTTTCCTCCCACACTCCAAAGATCTGCAGGTTAGGTGGATTGGCCATATTAAATTGCCACTTAGTGGCTCAAGATGTGTAGGTCAGCGGCATTTGCGAGGTAAGTACTTGGAGTTACTGAAATAGGGCCTGGATGGAATACTCTGGCAGAGAACCAGTGCAGAATCCACGGGCCGAATGGCCTTCTTCCGCACTGTAAGAATTCTATGTTTATGTTCTGTTACTTTTAAAATTAACTGAGAAAATAGAGTTCACAATTAGTTTTGACCCAGAATTAGTTTCTAAGCCAACAGAAAACACAAAGCCTGGCTGCATTAGTTATCCCTTTGGTATGCGGCTCTTGTAGCCACCCTGTTAAAATTAATGAATCATTATATCCCTCCAAATAATGATGGCAGTGTTGTTTCTCTTGGAAAACAGAACATTGGTTAGAGAACGTTTCTCTCCGTTTGTTGCTCTTCAAATGCTGGGAAACCAGTGGCTTTATGAAAATGTTTGGTGGAGGCCCACAAGATGTATTTCAACTAAATCGGCCAAGAAGATTACGTCACATGAGTAAAGCAATGGATTGAATTTTAGACAGCTCTTCGTTTCCCAGATGTGAGTCTATCTGTAGCAGACGTTTATAGCTTGTGTGATGTGGGAAATTTTCCCTAACCTGCACATCTTTGGACTTAATTCCACACAAACAGTGAATAAGGATTCAAAAGAAGCCTTTAGAATGGTTAGGATTTATAACGTACTACATCATAGGCTGGTGGATACAGACTCAATCGTAGACTTTAAAGTGTATTTATTAGTGTCACAAATAGGCTTACATTAACACTGCAATGAGGTTACTGTGAAAATCCCCAAGTCGCCACACTCTGGCGCCTGTTCGGATGCACTGGGGAGAATTTAGCACGGCCAATGCCCCGAACCAGCATGTCTTTCAGACTGTGGGAGGAAACCGGAGGAAACCCATGTCGACAAGGAGAAAATGTACAGTGACCCGAGGCAGGAATTGAACCCCGGTCCCTGGCACTGTGCGGCAGCAGTGCTAACCATCATATCACCATGTCGTTTAAGGAAATGATTCAATAAATCTTTGAAACAGGAAAAATGCAGCACCTATGGAGAAAAAAAATGGGGCAATAGGACCAACCGAATTCTTGTTGGAAAGAGTTGGCACAGACTCAGGAGGTTAAATGCCCCCTACTGTGATGCACTATTTTATGATTCTGTAATCTATACAGCCCTCAGCGCAACACACAATAAGAACCATTCTTCTGTTAAAAAAGCGCATTTGTGATGAGTTATAATATGAATGGAACCATTTTGGCCAAAACCTGACGTGGCCATGTTTTGAAGTATGATGGTTCTATGAAACCAAAAGTTACTGCAAGTGGAGAAGATCACATTATTGCACTTCCTTCTATCTAGTTACAATCAATGTATTGTCAACTTTCTCCACGGCGCTTGCAATTCTAATGTAGCAATGTTCCTTGTTCTAATTAACTCGTTATTTTGCTTAAATACAACAGAAATTCATTGGCGAAGTGGTGAGTGATGCTATGGCTCTGCATTTGTACCATTGAATTACTGGACCCTTGTTGAGATTGTGTGATATATTTTAACTCACTTGTCCAAATGTTTCCTTCTATTTTTCATGCAACAACTTGTTGATATAACTCCATAAATGTGAAAAAACGTCAAAGGTACGTCACAGAGACAGTATCAAAAGGAGACTAAGACTTTTATAGAGATATTAGGGCAATTTACCAAACGCATAATCGGAGCGTTGGATTTTGAGGTGTGTCTTAAAGGAGGAAAGGGAGATAAAGAAGCGGGGATCTTTAAGAGAGGACTTCTGGAACTCAAGCAGTTGAAGACGTAGCGACCAATAGTAGACTAATTAGAACCAGGGGTGACCTCACGAGTCCACAATGAGTGGAAATCTGAGAGGCTTGTGGGAGTAGGAGAAATTACTGGCAGAGAGACTGAAAGAGTGAGAGAGGGACCAGGCCACTAGAGAATTTGAAAACATGGATAAAATACTTGAAATCGAAGTGCTGTTAAACTGCAGCTATTGTTGGCGTCTCTGACTTTACCAGCCTTTATTGCCCATCCCGAATTCCTCTTGAGAAGATTATGGTGAGCTGCCTCCATGAACCGCTGCAGTCCATTATTGTAGAAACCCCATAGTACTCTTGGGGGGGGGAGGGAGGGGGCCGAGTTCCACGATTTTGGCCCAGTGACAATGAGGGACGGCGATTTTGTTCCAAGTCAGAATGGGGAATGGCTTGGAGGGGAACATCCAGGTAATTGTGTTTCCATGCATCTGCTGCCCTTGTCCTCCTCGATGGTAACGATTGTCAGTTTAAAAGGCGCTGCCGAATGAGCCTTGGTGAATTCCTGCAGTGAATCTTGTAGATAGTGCACCTGGTTGCCACTGTGCGCCGGTGGTGGAGGGATTGGATATTTGTTGATGGGGGAGCTATCAAGCGGAGCTACTTTGTCCTGGATGGTGTCGAGCTTCTTGAGTGTTGTTGGAGCTGCAGTCACCCAGTAGAGGGCATTCCACGCTCCCGACTTGCTTGTTAATTTGAGGTGAATAGTAATATTGAATACTTGGGCAGTCGTGATGCAAGCAACAATTTATCGATGCCTAAAATATTTTCCAATCGGTGTGTGTGTGTGTGTGGATGCTTCAAAGTGAAATTCAATTCCAGTGGAGCACGGTTGAGAGCAAGAAGGCGAGTATCACATCATTATACACTCCGCCCGATTGTACAGTCATTGAAAGGAAGGATGAGAAAATGTGTATTAGTGTATAACTACAGGGTAAGGTTATGCCACTCATTTCGAGTCAGCTCAAAAATAAATGTTTGCCCCCATTAGGACGCAATTGGAGGTAAATTCGGGGAGGTGCAAAACAGCTTCTCCCTCCGCTTGTGACCATTAAACATTACTGCTCGAACTCGAGAGAGTCGAAAGCCGTCTTGTGCAGCGGCGCATAACAGGCGTTGTTGAACTAACCTCTCACTGCACAGCGTGAACTGCAACTAATTTTAATAGAACGCCACTGTCTGAGATCACTTTTCTATCCAATGCCCCACGTGCTTCTCTCCCCAGGTCCTGCCCCATCCTTTATGGTGAAAAAGTATTTTATTCAAACATACGAATCAAAGTTCACCCGAAACTGTACCCTGATGTATGGAGGACATTTTTTTCTTTTACCGATTCGGAATTTGTCGATTTGGTTCAAAATCGCCCCTAGTGGTTGCACGAGCTTTTGTTTACCACTGCCTCAAAAGGTTTCTGCGCCTTTCGATGTTTAACCTGTTACTCTCGTTTGCCTACCTATCTCGATTGGGTAAATGTGATTGAGGTATACTGGGTGGGGGCCACTTACAGGCTGGAAGTGGAATGTCAGAGGTCAGAATGATCTAAAGCGGAAAGCTTTTTTTTATATGCCATTAACAGTCAGTTGCTTCTGGATACTTCTCCTGGCTTCGCAAATTAGTGTATGACTCTTTCATTTTCTTCCAAACTGGAGTGAGGGATGATCAGGCCCTTTTTCTCTGGGCATTCCCTCCCATGCCACTAACTTAGAGTGAAACAGTACAAGTGAAATGAACGCAAATGCGGATATTACTGCCTGTCAGATATCATGTTATCCCGTAGAATGAATAGGCCACATAGGTTATATTGGGATATTTCTGGGGAAAGGGATGTTGTGCACAGGAAGGCTGCTCTTTAGGAACCCTACAATGCAGAAGGAGGCCATTCGGCTCATCAACTTTGCACCGACAACCAACCCATCTGGGCCCTATCCCCGTAACCCCACACATTTACCCCGCTAATCCCTCTAACCTATGCATCCCTGGACACTAAGGGGCAATGGAGCATGCCCAATGCACCTAACCCGCACATCTTTGGCCAGTGGGAGGAAACAGGAGCACCCGAAGGAAACCCACGCAGACCCGGGGAGAATGTGCAAACTCCACTCAGTCAGTGACCCAATCCGGGAATCGAACCCGGGTCCCTGGAGCTGTGAGGCAGCAGTGCTAACCACTGTGGCACCGGACCGCCCTTACCCTTTACCAAAGAAACAAGGGGGGCAGCTAATTGCCTCCGTATAGGAGAACCTCCAGCCAGGCTCATGTGTCTTCACTGCTCCCCGCACATGGTTTCCCTCAATATAGTAATTAAGGGAGAAAGATGTATGCCCAGGTCTCAGGAAACACTGAGATGGTGGCGAGAAAACTCACCATGAGTTTGGTGTCTTCCGCCATGAAGGTCTGGTGGACTTAACTAATCCAGTACTCACTGGAACGACGGAGGTTGAGGGGTCATCTGATAGAAGTCTACAAGATTATGAGTGCATGGACAGAGTGGATAGTCAGAAGCTTTTTCCCAAGATAGAAGAGTCAATTACTGGGAGGCATAGGTTTAACGTGTGAGGGGCAAGATTTAAGGGGTACGAGGTAAGCTTTTTACACAGAGCGTGGTGGGTGCCTGGAACTCGCTGCCGTGGGAGGTAGTGGAAGCGGATACGATAGTGAGTTTTAAGAGGCGTCTTGATAAATACATGAATAGAATGGGAATGGAGGGATATGGTCCCCGGATGGGTAGGGGGTTTCAGTTCAGTCGGGCAACATGGTCGGTGCGGGCTTGGGGGACTGAAGGGCCTGTTCCTGTGCTGTAATTTTCTTTGCTCTTTGTGCTTTGTTCTTTGTAAATGTAAACCTAACGACGGCACACCGCGACGATGAAGTTAACAAAAGCACATGCTGCGCAAGCGTTGTAACTGTAATTGGATAACTTGATTTGTACCATTATGTTTATGTGCGATAAACTGGAAATGTTTAAAGAGCTCGAGAAACTACGAGACGCCCATCGGGATCTAGGTAAGATAATTGATCAGAAATCTACGCCGTCCGATTTTCACTTTCAGTTTTCTTAGAAATGCTTATTGCTTTATTGCCATGTTGGACTACATGATACAATTGGGCTGAATATAACATTAACTGTATGGAGAGCTGATTATCATGCAAACCGCAAGGCAGAGATCCCCCATGAGGGGGGCAAGCTTAACCTAACTAGTTCCTAAGATAACAGATAAGATTGAGCATGGTGGCAGATTTTGCACTCCACCCGAATTTATTCTCTCTTCAGTCCAATGAAGAGCAATAATGGGCAATATGTACACCCGATCCGTTCAGTCCCCACCCGCCCGCCCCAGGCAAGTTAGGTTAAGAATAGAGTTTCTAATCAGTGTCACAATGTGCTTTCGTTATTATTACACAAGCATGGTTTTGGTTCGAGATGCTTCGGCACTGTATACATGGAGTGGATAATTAGATTAGAGCACGAACGGTAGACATTAAAATGGAAGAACCAACCTATCCATTTAAATCGGATATCATAGGTCCCAATGCGCATTTGCATGAGCACGTAATCAGGACTCAGATTTCAGTGCTTTACTGCGGGATTTCTACACTGTGCGGATATGCAGTCCCTGAGGTGAGAAAAACTATACATTCCGGCAGCAACAAACGGAGCCCAGGGCACTAGTCAAATGCAAGTCGTTTCAAAATAGTCAAAATATGTCTCTGAAACAGAAAAATGTTATTTTATTCTTTTCTTTATCTCAGTGCAATTTGCAAAACGTTGTGTAACTTGTCTTCGCTGCACGTCTACGGAAGATTAATAGCTAAATCCACTCTTCCAAAACCAATTCCATGATCGGGGATGATTTTGGGACCTCCTGCAAATATGTAACTGTGCTACGTAAGTAGAAGTGCTTTCTTCAGCCAAATTCTATTTTTTCCTCCCGAAAAGCAGACACTGAAGTGCAATTGAATTAAATTCCTTTTCACTGCACTTAGCCGGCGGTTCACATCTGCCTACTTCGAATTGTAATCGGCCCTAACATGGAACCTAAATTCTGACGGGGTGAAATAGGAACTTCCAACCGGAACTTGCCATCCGGCTGGTGGCTGAAGTCGTACTTCCGCTAACTATTATTATTTATTGCTTATGGGCGTCGCTTTTATAGCTCATCTCTTGTTGAGAGTTAACCACATTGCACCGGAGTCACATGTAGCCAGACCAAGTACAGACGGTAGATTTCCTTCCCTGAAGGACATTAGCGAACCAGATGGATTTTTCCGACAATCAACAATGATTGTTGATGAAAGTAGTTTCTTAATTCCAGATTTTTTTTTATTCAATTCAAATTTCACCACCTGTCGTGGCGTGATTCGAACCCCAATCCCCAGAACATTAGCTGAGTTTCCGGATTAATAGTCTAACGATAATACCGTTGGGCCATCGCCTCCCCCTAATTATCATGGGCGATGTGGTCACTTCCACTATCTGCCGTGGCGGAATTTGAACTCGTGTCCCCAGAGTATCTGCATAAATGGTCTACATATAATACCATTAAGCCTCCCCCCTACTTATTCTCTCTATTCAACAATATAAATCATATCTAGCAAGGCAATACATTAACATTACCTCTGCAATTGTTGGCCTTTCTGATATGGCTTAAAGTTAAGTTGTTTAACACTTGGGTTGTGGAAGTAAAATACATTTTAATGAAGAAATGTGCCGAACTATCTGTACCAGTTAGCCATAAATCAATTCTAGAAATTCCCTTTAACGAAATATATGGTATCTATATATTTTCCAACAGTACCTAGTTATGACATTAAAATGCCTTGAAGATGGTCAAACTACACTTTCTTCCATGCTATTCTGTCAGTAAGCGGACACGTCACATCTGTTAAAGCTAGCAATGAATTAAGTATTCAAATACTAAAATTATACCCTTAGAATTGCAGGGTTATATAAGAACACAAACATCGAAGTAACTTCTACCAGTCTCTTTTCAAAATTAAGATTGTCACAAGGTTCATATATCATTAACAAAATATGATAGAAAGTTGACATGCAAAGTGATCATTTTCATTGAACACATTTGCATGTGATGAAGGAACATCAATTTTAACATTGCCATCCTATATTTTTGTCAGAGGAAAAGCTGCGCAAAAAAGAATCAGGTAAAATAACTAATGTTAACTACATTTAGCCTAATCTCTGGCTTCTACAGGGAGAAATATTATTTACCTTTATCATGGAAAAAAAATTACATTGTTACATCGCATTGAAAATCAAAGTATTTCAGAAACTTTTTTTTTGACTCGAATTAAAGTTTGTGTACAACCATTGTTGTAAATTGAAAATGCAGTTTCGACCCACCAAAATCAGTGGACAGTAACATTGGGGAATAACATTGTAAGCTCTGCTTTTCCCCCACCCTGTCACTTTCTCACCAGGTATGTTCGGTTAGAATTTCCCCCGGTCATCAGATGTCTGATTGCAGGTTGAGACAGGAATACTGCACTAACTTTTCTTTTGGAAGATATCAGTGGCTTGAAATTACTTTGTTGATTCACTGTTTGACTCATTCTTATTATAGCACTTGGTGGGCGTGAGGGATGGATTTGGGCGTGGGGCGGTCAAAGAGTTGGTGCTATGTCAACAGGTAGAATTTTGATGTAATGTGTGGCGTTCTTGTACGTGATGTGTTCGCGATTGAAAAACAGTCAATACCGAATCAATCTCGCAAATACATTTCCCTGGTCGCGTTAAAATAATAGGTCACGAAAATGTTGGCTCAGATGATCCAAAATGTATATCTTCTTCATTTTAAACTCGACCTGGAGCAAAAGCATAATGCATAACTGAGGTGACTACCTGTTAAAGCGTCTCCCTGTTTTTCTTCAGAGCTTGATGGTCTTCGTCAGAAATGCAGTAAGTAACAAAGATTGATAAGTGAGCATGTTTATATATGACCCATATATGTGTTGAAATCTCAGTATTCGCACCAAGTGGTTGTTTCTGCAAGTGGCCGTGTATAATGAAATGATCTGTTCTGGATCTGGTCCATAAACATGGAAGTTGCACAGGGTGCAAAATTTGATTGAGGGTCACAGATTTGCCAATAAGTCATCAGCAGTTTAAAGCGTTTTTTTTGAGAGATCAACAGTTAAAAATAATGTACAGCATAATTAGGATAGGCAGAGTAGGCGTACGGCCCAGATGGTGGCACGGCGGCACAGTGGTTAGCACTGCTGCTTCACAGCTCCAGGGACCTGGGTTCGATTCCCGGCTTGGGTCACTGTCTGTGTGAAGTTTGCACATTCTCCTCGTGTCTGCGTGGGTTTCCTCCGGGTGCTCCGGTTTCCTCCCACAGTCCAAAGATGTGTGGGTTAGGTTGATTGGCCATGCTAAAATTGCCCCTTAGTGTCCTGAGATGCGTAGGTTAGAGGGATTCGTGGGTAAATATGTAGGGATATGGGGGTAGGGCCTGGGTGGGATTGTGGTCGGTGCAGACTCGATGGGCCGAATGGCCTCTTTCTGCACTGTATGGTTTTTTAAAAAATGAGAAACGTTTGACCATTTCCGGGTCACATATATGGAACGGCTTGGTCTCTGCTGCCTCCAGTAAAAATCACATTCACGCCATGCGGCTAATTGAGGTGTTTAGCCCGAAGGAATCACACCGAAGAGTCTGCACCCGTCCACAACCCGCCCTCCGTTCTTCACTTCCAAAGCATAACACTGAAGATGCCGCAAAGCTGAAAGAGAAGACACAAATACTGGAAATACTGAGTGAGTCAGGCAGTGCAATATCTGTAGAGAGAAACAGTTTTGAGCATTTCGGGTCTGTAGCCCGGTGAAAGGCCATTGACCTAAAACCAGAAGTTTGTTTTCTCTCTCCGTAGAGGTTGTCTGACCTGCTAAATATTTTCTGCATTTTCAACTTTCTCGACTGCCTATTTTACCTCATTTTACCTGCCAATATGTAATTTGAGGTAGGAGTCCCTTCACCAAAATCCGTTTATCTACAAGTCTGACAACAGTATAGAGTGCTTTCAGTTAGTAATCTACACGAGGAGTCCCAGCGGAACTGGCACTCCTGGTTAAGTACAAAGCAAGAGGCTCCCTGTTTGGCCCATCAATTTGGCCCTTAATCAGGGAGTTCATATTCTAACAAGCCCACATCAATTGCCTGGTTGAAGTCGTTACATGATATTTCTACCCAATCACTCCGGTCTTCGATAACAGAGGAACAGACGCTGAAGGCGGAACCATTCCCAACCTGACCGCAAATCCCATGAATTCATCTTTGCCTGTCCCTAGTGAGGACATCTTGTCATCTTCATGCATATTGGCCGTTTAGATACAAGACCATCCCTTCTCTTGACCTCTTATCCGATTGACTTAAATAACTGTGTTATGTATGCCCTGGGCCAGATAAACACCCTCATTGCAAATATCAAATGCTAATATTGCCCTGCATCCGCTAAAGCAGATTGCTGAGGAGCGGGGGTGGGATATATTTTTAACAAAAGTGATAGGGGAATTCTCATCATGACAAATATGATCTTATAAGGCAATTGGAGCAACAATTCTTCCAAGTGCAAGATCGGTTCCAAGCTCTCTTTCCCGATGGCCTCAGCCTCCGTTTCCCGGTGTATTTTGTTCATCGCATAATGTGAAGTCACGTTTTGAAAGTCGGCAGCCTAACTGAGGCACTCCTAGTTGCGTATCATCCTCCACAATTTCTGATCCGCGATCTAAAATGGTAGAGTTTTAGTCACAACAATCCAGGCAGGAGAATGAAATGGCCAGTGTGGTGATAAGAATAACTCTGCTGTCGATCAGATGGCAAAGTCGGATGCAATGCGGGCTTGAAGTCACGATCGTGTGGTTAAATGTACCTTGCCAGACTCACAGCCACGCTTCTATCCGGATACATTTTGCTTCCCTTGCACGCTACTGTTAGCTCCATTTCTGGCCGTAATGACTTGAATTAATTGAACTTCTGCAATAACTAATTGGTGATTGCATTTTTAGTACTCAAGCAGAAAGGTTCTTCGAATTCACGGTTTCTCTAACACGCTAATGTGTAAACCTTCTGGTGTCACCTGCAAAGAAATGGGTTTTTTCCACTTACTCCTGGTATATTATCGCACTATTTTTTTCGATATGTTGCATGTAACTGTGTGAGAAAGAGAGAGGTGAGAGTGGTAAAGGAATGCTGAACTCATCCCATGTGAACTGAGGTGGTATCCACGGCTGCTGAACTCTGAAGAAGTGATTCAAATTTTGTGTTACGACTTTTACAGCATTTACGAGAAAGGTGAATCACACAATCAATAACTAACAAGAACATAAGTTGATATAGTTGAGTTAAATATCAGAATTCGGCAGACCCTAACACTTCTTTTCCAAAGTTCTCATGAAACTAGGCATTACACCAAATCTAATTTCGAATGTGTTTGCATGCTAAACAAAAATGTGTCAAAAGCAGAAATATTCTTTTCAGCCAACTTCCTTGCTCAGCACTGTTCTTTCAATTAATAAAATGGAGAGGTGGTTACGTTTCTCACCGGTTTATGCGCCTCTTTTAAAAAAGAACATCGAATTCAGCAAAGGATGTTGTCGAAACTCATGAAAGAATAAAGAGAATATGAGAGTCAATTATCAACAGAATTTGAAAGGGTTTGAAAAGCCTGTAACGGTAAGTGTAAAAGGAAAGATATTGGCGAAAGCAAACGTGGGTCCATTAGCGACAGGGACAGGAGAAATTCTAATGGGGAGGGGGGAAGGAAATGCCATACACTTTGTATCTGACTTCATGAACAATAGAGGAAACGTCAGAGAGATAGCGAGGAATCAAGGCCCAGCGAATATAGGCAGTTTAAATAAATTTGTATTAGCGAAGAATAGTACCGGAGAAATTAACTAGACTGCAAGTGGACACATTCTCTTCACCTGATGGGTGCATACGAGGTCACTAAGAAAGGAAGATAACGGAACAATGGATGCAATGACTCTTCCAGAATTCCATTGTTTCCAGAGCGGTTCCCATGAATTGAGAGGGAGCAAAGTTGAAGTAACTGAAGATGGTTAGGACCTTCCTCCTTTTCGCCCTTGATGTTCTGATATTTTTCATGCCTTTTACAATGAAGCTGGAAGGAAAATACATGCTCCACGTCTCTGCCATTTTCTTTTTTTCCCATTATTAATTCCCCAGTCTCATTCTCAGAGGCACCAATGTTTAGATTAGCTAGTTCCAGACACGAGGCAAGAAAAGTCGCTGGAATTTGAGGATCCATAGTTCTTCCAAGAATGCCATACTAAACCATACAATGTCTCAGATTACTCAATCAGTGTGCCCACAGAATTTCTTCCAAAATAAATCGAATTTGCATTCGAATGAATCAACATTACGTGATTCCAATAACTGGGTAGGAAGGTTGTGACTAAACTCACTGAAATAACATATCTGAAACTTAGCTTTGAATTTCTCCACATTGAACCGAGACTGTGTCAACTGATTCTCCTGTCCCAGGCCATGTGTAAGGACTTGTCAATGTTTACACCAAGGTTTATACTCGGTTCCTACGAACTCTGAATATGGCGATCGTATTCCAATTAAATTTTTCCCAAAGAGTATATGCCCAATTACAGCTGAGGCGTCCACAATAAGTGATGCTGGGGGCTGGGCGTTGTCAGAGTTGGTGTTGTCTTCCAATCTCAAACATTTGTAAATAGTGTTGGGGCCATCACGCAGCCTTGCTTGACACCGGTCCAGATTTTCAAGGCCTCTGTTTTAGATCTTCCGCTCAAGACAGTTGCAGGCATGTTATCAGGAAGCAATTGCAGGGTCAGATTTTGTGGACATCCAGTTACTTAGAGCACAATGCACAGAGGCTCACGATTTACAGCGTCAAATGCTTCAGCTAGGTTGATGAAGACAATGATGGGTTCTTGGCGTGGTTCTCGACACTTTTATTGGATTTGTTTGGCAACAAAGACCATGTCGGAGATTCCTATGGAAGTGTCTCTGGGAGGGACTGCTGAGCCACAGGAAACAGTGTTCCAAGGTTGTCACTGCTAAGTGCAAGATGGAAATACCCCGATAGTTTCCACTGTATGATTTATCCCACTTCTTGAAAATAATGACAATTATCACATTCCTGAAGTTGAGGTGAGTTCCCCCACCTCCAAAAACAAACCATTGGAAGAGTGTCTGGCATTTTGACAAGAGCAAGATCTCTTTGAGGTTTGAAAATCGCAGATAGAATATTATCAGGACTAAAACCATCGTTGTTTGTCATTCATTTGAATATTTCTTGCAGCTCTACCGTCGATGGTAATATTGAATATGGCAGCATGGTCAATCTTAAGAAGAGAAATACCATGGGATGAGCGAAGTGGGGGGGGGGGGGCGGGGGGGTGGTGTTGTCCATTTCACCTTGGTCTCTAGGTGGCTCTAGTGAGCTCGTATGCACAGAATTGGTTTTCCCATCCAGGGTAGGGCTTGGGTGCATTGTCGGAACTGTCCAATTGTACAAATGAAAGGCCCAACGCACAGCACCTTCTGATCAGCCATAATCAAACGGTCACCATTATCACCGCTGGTGCGCCTATCGTTGACTCCAGTTCTAAGCACGATGAAGTCCTCGCTGCCAATCTAGAAGAAAAAAACATTATCTTTCGGTAAGACCTCAGTGCCAGGGTTGGTCGTTGATTCCATTGACTGGAAGGGAGCCACTGGGGAAAAGCACTGTGGGAAAAAACATCAAAGCAAATCGTGTCCTCCTGCTGCCTAAGTGTGTTCAGAGCATAGCTTCATTATAACAAACAACCTCATCCTCACGAATATATAATCCAAATGGAGACATGCTTGGGAGCATTGAACTACAATAGACAGAACCATGTGGCTCGCTGGCTTTTACTTCCATTGAAATCAATGGAACTGGATATCAGCTCTTGAGTGTGGGCTTGTGGGTGGCACGGTGACACAGTGGTTACCACTGCTGACTCACAGCGTCAGGGACCTGGGTTCGTTTCCGAGCTTGGGTCACTGTCTGTGCGGAGTCAGCACGTTCTCCCCATGTCTGCGTGGGTCCCCTCCGGGTGCTCCGGTTCCCTCCCACAGTACAAAGATGTGCGGGTTAGGTTGATTGGCCATGTCAAATTGCCCCTTAGTGTCCCGGGATGCGTAGGTTAGAGGGATTGGTGGGGTAAATGTGTGGGGTTGTGGGCATAGGGCCTGGGTGGAATCATTGTCGGTGCAGACATGATGGGCCAAAATCCTTCTGCACTGTAGAGATGCTATGATTCAATGAGTGTCTTGGCCAACCGTCTTGATGTTGCCCCATCTGGAACTTCAAGCCCATAATCATGTTAGTTTTAACAGTCAATGCCCCTGAGCAACATGGCATGCCGAGTTAGGCAGGCGCACCTGGTGCCAGAGTGTTTAAAGGCAGCTAAGAAATTGCACTGTTTGATGTTAATCCTGTAGTTTCATGCAGTCTTGCATTTTACATCTTCAGCATTGCTAACTGCAAGGGTTCACGCGTGGAGCTCGGGGCTTTGGGGAGCAATTCGAATGTTCACGGTCTGCGCTCCCCTGCTCCTGTCAGCCTTTTAATAAAAGTCATTTTCAAATATCCTCGGCCTTTGCATGCTAACTCCCAGATGCCTGAATGTTGCATCTCAAAACGGACAGGCTTCCCGTTCAGCAAAAAAAAAGATTGGGACTTGTGGGTGGCACGGTGGCACTGCTGCCCCACAGCGCCAGGGACCCGGGTTCAATTCCGGCCTCGGGTCACTATCTGTGTGGAATTTGTACATTCTCCAAGTATCTGCGCGGGTTTCCTCCGGGTGCTCCGGTTTCCTCCCACAGTCCAAAGATGTGCAGGTTAGGTGGATTGGCCGTGCTAGATTGACCCTGGTGTCAGGGGGATTAGCAAGGTAAATGGGGTTGTGGGAATAGGGCCTGGGTGGAATTTTGGTCGGTGCAGACTCGATGCCAAATGGCCTCCTCTGCGCTGCTGGGCTTTTATGGTTCTATGAACTTTCCCAGTTCCCGCCCTCAGCTGCCAAGTACAGTAAAGTACAAATTACCTTTTTCTGGCGGTAACAGTAAAGGGGCATATTTGCGTGGCTGCTTCAGAGGCCGTGTTCAATTTTCAGCAGCATAAAGCCGGTGGAACTCAGTATTAGATAGAGTAATATGAACCATTACTGATCATTTATTCTGCCCTCCGAACCTAATATTACCCAATGCTACCTGCATGGCGGAATCGCGACCTGATTTTAATGATTGGCATCTTATTTCACTCAAGATTGCAGGTGGGGAGGGAGGCGGGGTGGTGGCTAGTAAGTGCAACACTCAATGCGATGCATTTAATTTGGATATTTGTCAAGTAGGAAAGAACAATTTCAACCCCTTACTCTTTCTGTTTTCAGCGGAAGCTGATGAATGCTTCGAGTTAGGTAAGATCTTGTTCAAGCTACTTTAGCAAGTTCTCCCCGTGTCTGCGTGGGTTTCCACCAGGTGCTCAGGTTTCCTCCCACAGTTCAAAGATGTGTGGGTTAGGTTGATTAGCCATGATAAATTGCCCCTTTGTGCCAGGGAACTAACAGGGCATATACGTGGGGTTACGGGATAGGGTTTTGATGGGATTGTTGTTGCTGCAGACTCGATAAGCCAAATGGCCTCCTGTAAGGAGTCTATGATTCAATGCTTCACCATTACTGAGACTAGCTTATCAGTCTAAATTTGTGGACTGAATTGAAATTCAACAAGCTGCCACGCTAGGATTTGAATCTGCTGAGTTGCTACTCTAATGCCAGTTCATTCTCAGAAATGAGAAGCAGAAAGAAATTCCCGAAGTCATCCGCGTTGTTAGCAGCTCTCTGATAATGCTCACGTGAGGTTTTATATGACTGTAAGTTTCCTATTGATGTCTCAACGCGAGAAACCCTCTCCCCTCCCCACCTCCATTCTGCATTTCCAATTTCACTGATCATTCAATATTTACAGAAAGGAAGCTCAAAGACAAAGAGGCAGGTACGAGAAAAAGTATTTCTCATGCAGGCAAGAAACACTGTCAATGCTGAAACTAAAAGAGACAATGGTGGAATACTCAACAGCTCCCATAGGATCTAAAGAGGGAGAAATAGAGTTAAACTTCCATCGGGATTATGATCACTGTTCACAGACCCGAAATGTGACCGCGGTATGGCCCTCCACAGATCCTGTCAGACAATCCGACTACTTTCCAGCACTTCCTACTTTTTAATGGCGTTATTTGTTTTTCCTCCTCTTCTCAGGGAACCAGGGATCCGGGTTCAATTCCGGCCTCGGATCACTGTCGGTGTGGAGTTAACACATTCTCCCCGTGTCTGCGTGGGTTTCCTCCAGGTGCTCCAGCTTCCTCCCACAGGCCAAAGATGTGCGGGTTAGGTGGATTGGCCTTGCTAAATTGCACCTTACTGTCAGGAGGATTCGCAGGGTCAATACGTGGGGTTACAGGGATAAGGCCTAGGAGAGATTGGTTGGTGCCAACAGCAGAGGCTTCGATGCTAGTTCCTCCTGTCTTCTCGCCCTCCAATGATGGAGGGCGGGGTGCCGTGGGTCCGACATGCCTTCCGATACAGAACTGTATTAAAATAGCGGGAGTAGTTTCATTCAAATCGGTAAATCATTTGAACGCTGCAGCCTAAGATGCGAGAGTGTGACCAGTGTACAAATCCTTAGCATATCTGTGTAAAATGACTGACAGTTTTTTTTTCAGTTGTAAGTTCAGAGGCATCTTGACATTGTGACTTTGTCGATGCCCGCTCGCTTCGTCTGCTCTGTACCTTATACAGCACTGCTCCAACCTCAAATTTTCCGGATTCAAGTCCAATTCCAGAGGCGTAACTGCAGATAATCTCGGCTGACACTCTAGTGCAGCCAGTGCCGGATTTAGGGATAAGCTAAACAAGCTACAGCTTAGGGCCGCACAAAATTTCAGAATGTTTACAATGAAGAGAACATTTAAGAGCGGATACCAGAAAAGAAAAGGAAAGCACCAGCTTGAAGAGCAACTCAAACAATTACCAAACGTTGACAGTTACTTTACTCCAGAAACAGATAAAATTATTTTTAAAATTACATTTAAGTATTGTTTCCAGGGTATACTATATTATAATCTATGAGAGATCAAGCCAGCCAAATGATAAATATGTAATCAGTAAATGCATTCATTTGAAAATAATTTGTATTTTTCACTTTAAATACCTTGCTATTAAATAATTAAAAGACATAATTATGTTTTCAATTTTTTTGTGGCGACCCAAGGTCCTGTTTTGGTACCTTTGTGAGACCTTTTGGTGTAACTTTTTAACAAGGGGCCTCCAAGCTTTATAAAGCTTAGGGCCTCACCAAGTCTAAATCCGGCACTGAGTGCAGCACTTAGGGAATTGCTACCATTCAGATGGGGGAATTAATCTCCAGTTCTGTCCGGATTCTACAGTACCAAGCTGAAGAAAAAAAACAGGAGGAACATTAAATACAACATGGGGCAGTCGGTGTAGACACTGTGCTCAAGTGTTCGGTGTCCTGGCCAATATTTAGCCATAATGCACAGAACATCAGCTGGTTCCGTGCTTTCCCCTCAAAAGGCTCTGGATTCAATTCTTACTCCAGGACCTGGAAAATAAATCCAGACTCACAATCCAGTGCGGTCCTCTCAGAGGTGCTGCCTTTCAGATGAGGTGGTAAACTATGACCCTGTCCGCCGCCCAGGTGGACACAAAAGATCCCATGGAACTATTTCTAATAAGAGGAGGGGAGATTTGCCCATTATCCTGATCAATATTTATCAATGAACATTACAAAAATAAATTATTTGCTCCCTACCGGATTGCTGTTTGTCGGAGAGCTCTGTGTGAAAATTGTCTGTTGTGTTTTCTATATTACTATAATGACCACATTAACAAAGTAGTTCAATGACTGTCGAGTGATTTGAGATGTCTGGTGGTCGTGAAAAACACGATAGAAATTGAAGTCTTTTAAATGAATATTATTTCACTCTTGTTTATGGGACAATGCACAAATAGACTAAGGTATTTCTTAGCTTCACTACAATCGGCTTAGGTATTTCTTACCTTGATTGCAATAGGCTGACATATTTCGTATCTTGACTACAATGGGTTAAGATATTTCTTACTTTGACTGCAACAGGTTAAGATATTGTTTACCTTGGCGACAATAGGCTGACGCATTTCTTACCTTAACTACACTTCAAAAATGCTTAACTGGCTTAAAATATTTTGGGATCTCCGGGAGTCATGGAAGGTGCCATATAAATAGAAGTTCCTTCTTCACTTATGATTAATTACTCGGTGTTCCGCCTGTTACAGTTGCTGTTATACATTCTACTCATTGATCTTTCGTTCCCCTTGAGTTGGGAACGTTCTAGCAGCTGTCAACCAGTTCCATTCAGTTTTTTAAAAATTTAATAAGCATCTTTCTTCACACCCAGGAACGATGGAATCACTACAAACTTTCCCTGCTCCAGTTATTACGCGATCGGAACTTAGCTTGAGTCAGACAGTTGGCCATTTAACATGTGATTAGGGATCCGTTGACAAACATGTGATACTAAATGCCATTTCAATTTATATTTGGAGCAGCATACACCATGCTCATCCCTCTGTATAAGTTTCGGGCAGGCAGCGAAAAAAGCTCTCACACTGAGTAGAATAATGCCAGTATATATAAATACACTTGGGAAGAAAAGATAACACATCAGTAACAAGTGAAGATAGCATTCAGTGAACCAAATACTTTAGACATCCCATGTTGAATCAATGTTACAATTACACAGCTTTTCCCGTGAGACTGCCTGTTTTGTGCTCTGTAACATCAAAGCTGAGAAAGGAACTACTTATATTAAGAACTTTCTTCTCACTGAGAAAGCTTCAGGCCAACAATCTGTTCTGAAAACTCTGCTCACATTTGGCAACTGTAACAAATTCCATCAGAGCAGCTGAGAAATCCACAAGATTTTAAACCAATCAATAACATTGTAAATAAACCAAATCACAACATTCAAATGAAAATGTCAATTTGCCCAATCTCCCAAAGTTAATAGATCCATAAAGAAATTCCAGGATCCAAACCCGCATGCACACCAAAAACTGACAAGTTGTTCCAGGAGGCATGTCCCATCTATGTATTACATTTTGTTGAAATCTGCGCATTTGTTTTTGAGATGGATTATTTCTGACAGACAGGGATGAAAAGATTACCTCGGCCCACTCTCAATGGCAGAGGTCCTAAAAAGCAGGTTGAATATGAGGGTCAGATCCACTGCAAATCTGAGCTGGAGGTGAAAGTATGCTCCAATATGAGTGATATTCAACTTCAGGCGAGACATAAAACAAATGGCGGTCGAATGGCTAATGGAGAGATAAAATGAATACATGTCTAAGTGGTGGCTAATCATATAGTGGCCGCTTTATGACAATTTGCAGTTGATTTCCACCTTGCTCTTGGTCATACAACTGTATGAAATAGGAGCAGGAATAGGAACAGGAATAGGCCATACGCCCCTTCTAGCCCAGTCTACCATTCAATAGGCCATAGCTGAGCTTTTACATCACAATCACGTGCCTGCCAAACCTTCCCTTAATCCCCTAATATCTATTGAGCTCCTTATTGAATATAATCGTGAACGGAGCATCCTCCACCTTCTGAAATAAATAAGTCCAAGTTTTCACAACCCTCTAAGTGAACAAATATTTCCAAATCTCTATCACAAAGGGCTGGCCCCTTATCCTATAATGTCACCTTTAGTTCAAGGCTTTCCAGCCAGAGAACTAAATTGTCACTATCTACCCCACCCCCCCCACCCCCACCCCCCCACCCCTGTCAACCGCTCCAAGATTTGAAGACATTTCAATAAGGTTACCTGCTTATTCCTCTAAGCCTCATAGAATCCTGATCCACTCTACTCAGTCTCTGCTTATAGGACAGTCATCTCATTATAGCAGTGACATAGAGACCCTTATCGAACCTTCTGTAAGAAAAGTATTTTCCTCCTTAGCTGAAGAGACCAAAACCTTGAACAAGAACTGCTCTTATCTCTGACAGGATTTCTCTTTATCTCCTTCACCATGCTCATCCTGGTTCCTTTCCATTTCCTTCCTGGTGTTTGATCTTTATGCCATTATCTGCACCTTATTTAGTCTCTAACACAACATTTACCACCCCCTTTGTCTTGCGTCCATGACATCTTTGCCAAATCTCTCCTGAGCTCCCATCTATCATTGACCTTCTATTTTGTACCAACTGAACCTCCCCTTAAACAGTATAAAATCCATCACATTTCTCCATCTCTTCAACTCTGAAGAAGAATCAAGAGATTCGAAGAATTGACTCTGTTTCTCTCTCCTCCAAAGCTGTCAGATCTGCTGAGGTTTTCCAGCATTTTCTATTTTTAAAACTGTGCCCAGCACTCCGTGTGATAACTAAAAGGCTCCATATAGTTGTCACAATGCTTGTTCTTAAACATCAACCAACACCCCGCTCCCCACCACCCGCAATAAAGGCTAACATACCATTTCCTTCCTAAATTGCTTGTTGCTGATGTTCTGTGCCTGATGGAGCAAGATAAAAGAAAATGCCTCGCAATAACAACACTTGCCAGTTTCTCCCTTTTGAAAGCTATTTTGCTTTTTGATTATTGTTAACTAATTAGATAATTTCCCGCATCGTACTCACACTGTCCTTGCCCAATTTCTTCATTGATCTATGCCTCTTTTTCCACTTCTGGCATAGCACACTCAATTATCCAGCCATGCATCTAATGAGCAAAAGGTTGAGCCTATTCTTGCAATATTTTTCTACATTTGCTGGACTCACTCGATCCAGTTGCGTGCTTCTTTTCACCACAGCGTTCCCGCTCTCCCCCCCCCCCCCCTCCACCACAACAACCTTGCACAGTGGGACAGCAAGGTGGCACAATGGTTAGCACTGCTGCCTCATAGTGTTAGGGACCCAGGTTCTATTCCTGGCCTGGGTCACTGTCTGCTTGGAGTCTGCATGTTCTTCCTGTATCTGCATGGGCTTCCTCCAGTTTCCTCCCACAGTCCGAAAGGTATGCTCGTTAGGTGCATTGGCCATGCTAATTTCTTCCTCAGTGTACCCAAATAGCCGCTGGAGTCTGGTGACTGGAGAATTTTCACAGTAACTTCATTGCAGTGTTCATGTAAGCCTACGTGTGACACTAATAAATAAACTTTAAAGTACACATACAGAAAAATGGGTTATCAATGTTGTTGCCCTGATTATATTAAGACAGCGCAGTCCAGCTAGATGCTTTGCAAATAGGTGCTGAGTAACTCAGCGACTAACATTTAGAACATAGTACAGCACAGGAACAGGCCCTTCAGCCCACGATGTTGTGCCGAACATTACACCAAATTAGATTATCCCTTCTGCCTGCCGATAGCCCGTATCCTTCTAACCCTTGCATATTCATGTGCTTATCTAAAAGCCCCTTAAAAGGCCTTATCGTATCTGCCTGCACCACCACCCCTGGCAGTATGTTCCAAACACCTACTACTCACTACGTAAAAAACTTGCCCCGTACATCTCCTTTGCATTTTCCCCCTCTCCCCTTTAGTGCATGCTCCCGAGTATTAGACATTTCAACTTTGGAAAAAAGATTCTGACTGTCAACCATATCTATGACTCTTATAATCTTTTGGACTTCTATCAGGTCTCCCCTCAGCCTCTACTGCTAGGGAAACAACCCTAGTTTGTCCAGCCTCTCCTTATAGCTCATAGCCTCTAATCCAGGCAGCATCCTGGTAAACCTCTTCTGCAGCCTTTCCAAAAAATCCACATCTTCCCTGTAATGTGGCGACCAAAGGTGAACGCAATACTCTGAGTGCGGCCTAACCAAAGTTTTATAAAGCTGCAACATGACATCCTGAATCTTGTGCTCAATGGTCCGGCCATTTATTACAATTGTTCCCATTCCTATCTTCTTAAGCGATTTTAAATATTTCCCTCACTTTCAGAACTTGATGAGCTCCGGACGAAATCAGGTGAGGTTAAATATCAGTTATTATTGTTCCTTGATGGAATGTGACCATCACAGGCAATGTCGGCAATTATTGCTGATCCCAAAGTGCCCTGAAGAGCAGTAGCAGAGTGATCATGTAGTGCAGGAGCAATCCAGCGACCCGGGCTAATATTCTGGCGATTTGAGTTCAAATACCACTGCAGTCAGATTGAAGTAAATGAATAAATAAACAATTAAAAAGATCATCACCAATACTGTCGGTAACAATCTTTCTGATCTACAAATTTCAGAAAATGAAGTCTGCCAAACTAGCTGGTCCGGTCTATATGCGATTTCAGCCACACAGCGATCTGATTGACTGCCATCTGAAATAGTCCATCAAGCCATACAGTGACAGCAAACTGCTGCATAGACCTCAAATTCAGAGAATCTATTAGAGTAACATTACATTGCTGTAATTTGCTGCATTTTGTTTTCCTTAAAAACAATTCTCTTCTAAGGACAGTGCCCACTGAGCGTAGATGGTGCTTTTTTATTTGTTCATAGAATGTGGGTGCCACATGCCAACATTTTTTGCCCACCCCGAATTGCCCATTGAGAAGGTGATGGTAGGCCACTTTCTTGAACGGCTGCGGTGACTGTGATGGTGTAGGTGCACCCACAGTGCAGTTAGAAAGGGAGTCCCAGAATTTTGACCCAGCCACAGTGAAGGAACAGCCGATATATGTCCAAGTCAGGATAGGTGTGTGGCTTGGAGATGACCCTCCAGGTGCTGGTGTCCCCAGATATCTGTTGTCCTTGTCCTTTTAGATGGTAGAGGTCGTGGATTTGCAAGGAGCTGTAAAGGAGCTGCGATACTGCACAGAAGCTGACCACAAAGGTTCTACCCTTTCTCTGAGGTGGTTCACTTCAATTTAGACAGAGTGGAACATAAAGGTGGAGATTATGTCAGTTCTCCCCCAAGCGGCAGAGATTGATGACATTTATCTATATCTAACCTTGCCAGGAGCCACTACCGGAATTGCAATTGGAAAACAATCAATATTGGAATTTATTCTGATACCTGAGCAAGTGTCACTAATTTCCTTAGGAGCATTCAAAGGATTTTTTAAAAAGTACACACATATGAATTGGAATATATCCTGGTCCCACTAGATGCGACATTTGGGCCGCATGGGGGTAGAAATATGCTGAACTGCCAAACGCCAATTCAACTTAATTGCAATCAATTGCAGTGACAGCCATAATTATAGTTCTGGATGTGGAGTTGCTGACGTTGGACTGGGGTAGGCACAGTAAGCAGTCTCACAACAGCAGGTTAAAGTCCCAACAGGTTTATTTGATAGCACAAGCTTTCGGAGTGCTGCTCCTTCATCAGCTAATGAAACAGGCAGCTCTCCTTCTGAGTAAAAGATAATCGGTCGAATTAATAATTTGAACAAATCAGCAAATTAACCACGCAAGTAAATGGGGGAGTGGGGGGGGAGTATCCCTCACAACCCCGCCGACACGCACGCACGCACACACGCACACACACCCTATCCCCATAGGAAACTTACTAAACAGTAAATCAAAATGTGACGCTGGGGCTCACTATTCATCCCGCTTAATTCTCCCTTCCCCATAAAATCAATTACAGGAATTTAGGAGAGATGTGTGTCACAGGCATTGAGTTGAATGTCATTCATTGAAATCATCGCGGGCATCAAACTGATCTAATTCTGTTCGTTATTGTTCATTCCAGGAATTAAAAGAGCCCCGAAGAAAAAAAGTAAGAGTTTTGGTGTGAGCTGAGTGGTTAAATGCACCTTGAGGACAAAGAGGGAGTAAAAATTCGGTCTGGGACAGTGGCGCAAAACCAGCAGTCTGGTTCAACGAAACGTCTAATATGCGATCCCAGTGGACCTGGTTATCAGATGCCGCATATACAGGGGACCGTTCCGATACCGTGTTTTGAGCGCTCACACCTCCGTTTATTGGGGTGTTTTCAACTTCCATGGTCAGGCGAAGTTTGATCACACTGTGGCTTTGTCTTCCAATTATGTTCGAAGGAAAGGAGGGTCAAGTAGGATGTAGAACACTGTTGATTGCACTAAAATGTCATCTTACTCCCAGAGGGGGCACTTGTGACTTTTGTGAATTTCGTATACCAGATTATAAGAACATAAGAACATAAGAAATAGGAGCAGGAGTAGGCCATCTAGCCCCTCGAGCCTGCCCCGCCATTCAATAAGATCATGGCTGATCTGACGTGGATCAGTACCACTTACCCGCCTGATCCCTATAACCCTTAATTCCCTTACCGATCAGGAATCCATCCATCCGCGCTTTAAACATATTCAGCGAGGTAGCCTCCACCACCTCAGTGGGCAGAGAATTCCAGAGATTCACCACCCTCTGGGAGAAGAAGTTCCTCCTCAACTCTGTCTTAAACCGACCCCCCTTTATTTTGAGGCTGTGTCCTCTCGTTTTAACTTCCTTACTAAGTGGAAAGAATCTCTCCGCCTCCACCCTATCCAGCCCCCGCATTATCTTATAAGTCTCCATAAGATCCCCCCTCATCCTTCTAAACTCCAACGAGTACAAACCCAATCTCCTCAGCCTCTCCTCGTAATCCAAACCCCTCATCTCCGGTATCAACCTGGTGAACCTTCTCTGCACTCCCTCCAATGCCAATATATCCTTTCTCATATAAGGGGACCAATACTGCACACAGTATTCCAGCTGCGGCCTCACCAATGCCCTGTACAGGTGCATCAAGACATCCCTGCTTTTATATTCTATCCCCCTCGCAATATAGGCCAACATCCCATTTGCCTTCTTGATCACCTGTTGTACCTGCAGACTGGGCTTTTGCGTCTCATGCACAAGGACCCCCAGGTCCCTTTGCACGGTAGCATGTTTTAATTTGTTTCCATTGAGATAGTAATCCCATTTGTTATTATTTCCTCCAAAGTGTATAACCTCGCATTTATCAACGTTATACTCCATTTGCCATATCCTCGCCCACTCACTCAGCCTGTCCAAATCTCTCTGCAGATCTTCTCCGTCCTCCACACGATTCACTTTTCCACTTATCTTTGTGTCGTCTGCAAACTTCGTTACCCTACACTCCGTCCCCTCCTCCAGATCATCTATATAAATGGTAAACAGTTGCGGCCCGAGTACCGATCCCTGCGGCACGCCACTAGTTACCTTCCTCCAACCGGAAAAACACCCATTTATTCCGACTCTTTGCTTCCTGTCGGATAGCCAGTCCCCAATCCACTTTAACACACTACCCCCAACTCCGTGTGCCCTAATCTTCTTCAGCAGCCTTTTATGGGGCACCTTATCAAACGCCTTTTGGAAATCCAAAAACACCGCATCCACCGGTTCTCCTCCATCAACCGCCCTAGTCACATCTTCATAAAAATCCAACATGTTCGTCAAGCACGACTTTCCCCTCATGAATCCATGCTGCGTCTGATTGATCGAACCATTTCTATCCAGATGCCCTGCTATCTCCTCTTTAATAATGGATTCCAGCATTTTCCCTACTACAGACGTTAAGCTGACCGGCCTATAGTTACCCGCCTTTTGTCTCCTTCCTTTTTTAAACAGCGGCGTAACATTAGCCGTTTTCCAATCAACCGGCACTACCCCAGAATGCAACGAGTTTTGATAAATAATCACTAACGCATCCACTATTACCTCTGACATTTCTTTCAATACCCTGGGATGCATTCCATCCGGACCCGGGGACTTGTCCACCTTCAGTCCCATTAGTCTACCCAGCACTGCCTCTCTGGTAACATTAATCGTATTAAGTATTTCTCCTGCTGCCAACCCTCTATCGTTAATATTTGGCAAACTATTTGTGTCCTCCACCGTGAAGACCGACACAAAAAACTTATTTAAAGACTCAGCCATATCCTCATTTCCCACTATTAACTCCCCCCTCTCGTCCTCCAAGGGTCCAACATTCACTCTAGCCACTCTATTCCTTTTTATATATTTATAAAAACTTTTACTATCATTTTTTATATTAATTGCTAGCCTAGCTTCATAGTCTATCCTTCCTTTCTTTATCGCTTTCTTAGTCTCTCTTTGTTGTTTCTTAAATTTTTCCCAATCACTTGTTTCTCCACTATTTTTGGCCACTCTGTACGCAGCTGTTTTTATTTTAATACTCTCCTTTATTTCCTTCGTTATCCACGGCTGGTTCTCCCTTTTCTTACAATCCTTGTTTTTTGCTGGAATATATTTTTGCTGAGAACTGAAAAGGATCTCCTTAAAAATCCTCCACAATAAGAACCTTAATTCTACCTACCTCGTTACACAATACCAGATCCAAAATAGCTCGTTCCCTCGTCGGTTCCGTAACATGCTGTTCAAGGAAACTATCCCGACAGCATTCTAAGAACTCTTCCTCCATTCCACCCTTACCGACTTGAGTCTGCCAGTCAATGTGCATGTTGAAGTCCCCCATGATTATTGCCGTTCCGTTTTTACATGCATCCCTTATCTGCTTGTTTATAGCCCTCCCTACCTCAACATTATTATTTGGGGGCCTATATACCATATTATGAGGGGCATAATCGTGTGTTAGGCCACAGCTAGAGTACTGTGTGCTGTTCTGGTCGCCACACTTTAGGATGGATTGCACTAGAGAGGGTGCACAGGAGATTCACCAGGATGTTGCCTGGGTAGAGCGTTTCAGCTGTGAAGAGAGATTGGTTAGGCTGGGGTTGTTTTCCTTAGAGCAGAGAAGGGAGAAACTTGATCGAGGTGAACAAAATTATAAGGGACGGCGATAAGATAGAGAGAAACTTTTCTCCTTAGTAGAGGGGTCAATAACCAGGGGGCATAGATTTAAGATCAGAGCAGGAGATTTAGAGGAGATTTGAGAAAATACCTCTTCACCCAGAGGGTGATGGGGAATCTGGAACTCACTACCTGAAAGGGTGATACAGGCGGGAACCCAAATAACATTTAAGAAGGTTTAGGTGAGCACTTGAAACACCATAGCATACTGAAGCAAGTACTGGAAAATAGGGTTAGAAGAGATGGCCAATGCAGACACAATGGGCCAAAGGGCCTTCTTATGTGCTGTAAAGCTTTGACTGTATAATAGTGCAAAAACTACCAACCCATAGACCTTAGCACATCCCTTGTTTTTGCTCCCTTTGTGTCAATATTGTTTATCATGGGGAGAACTGTATGGTCAATATGATAAAACTCACTTAACCCTTTCACACAACCCAACTCAGATCCATTGTAAAACACTCTTTTTTTGTTTTGCCTTTGGTGAAACAAAATGGAAAAGTTACAGCAGTCACTATCCACCACCACTCGTTTCTCTGTCCGATAACAAACATGGAAAATCGCACAGCACGAAATAACTTGGCAGTCTCCCGATCACAAAATCAGGCCCGAGCACTTTTGCCCCAAGGTCACTTCTACAAACATCAATCAACAAAGTCAAATCACCTCAAGAGATATAAGATCACAAGATGTAGGAATGGGTCACTGGGGGTAAACTGGGCACTGGCAGCGACATAACCAGGCGGAATGGCATATCCTAACTGTCATACTCTTTCGAGTATGAACAAATGACCGATTGGGTCAAAATTAGCAAAGTAACAAAAAAGTCAAATTAACAAATTAAGGGGATAGCCCTCACAGGGGTACTGCAACAAAAGCCACATTCCAAATGAAACTTACAAAGTTTAGATTAAGATGTCACTGTGGGGGCTGACAATGTACTTTTCTCATAGAATCCTTTTTCATAGAATCCCAACAGTACAGAAGCAGGCCATTCGGCCCAATGAGTCTGTACCAACAACAATCCCATCCTGGACCTATTCCCACAACCGCACGCATTTACCCTGCTAACCTCCTGACACTAGGGTCAATTTAGCATGGCCAATCAACCTAACCTGCACATCTTTACACTGTGGGAGGAAACCGGAGCACCCGGAGGAAACCCACACAGACATGGGGAGAATGAAAATTCCCACACAGTCAGTGACCCGAGGCCGGAATTGAACCTTGGCCCCTGGCGCTGTGAGGCAGCAGTGCTAACCACTGTGCCACCGTGCCACCTGCCCACCGTGCCGTGGTGCCCACAGGGCATGGAAGTTACCCAACCGTTATACAACATGCCCAATATTCCATTCTATAGAGCCATAATGAAGTCAATTGGTCCTGGTGGTCTGATTGGATCAGTGACAAACATTGAGGTCTCACTGCTGTTGTGTCTGGAGACCAAGGAATGCTTGCACGTGAGCTTTTGCTCCTTAGCAACTCATTTCCCATAATCAGAGATACCCTGCAAGAACCCTTGTGTGGATGCCTGATACTGATAGTGTGGGGAAGGTCATTGCATTGGAAAAAAAACAACAAATGTCACCCCAATCATCCAGTCATACCCACCTTCCAGACCCCCATCCTCCCCCATCACGCTGTACCAAATTAATCTCTCAGAGTCCGAATATATTGGGAACACCCATGGCCAATTACAATCTATTGGGTAAATATGTTTAATGAAATTTAATGAGTTTTATCATTTGGTTTATTGCAAGTAGCTTTTTGAAAAAAATATAATGCAATTCAAAAAGAATCGGCATTTATGTACATTAAAGGTTATACAAAGTAATAAAAGCAATTAACAAGTCTCTAAAATATTTTTATAATATATTAATGATTAAGACTGAAAGGCTGCTTGGCAGTGATAAGCTTGAAGGAGGCGTGACTCCAAAGGTTCTGCCACCATCCCTCGAAATTATGCTGCCCCTCAGCAACACTCATGTGAAATATAAATTCGGAGCATGAGTAGGCCACTCGGCCCCTCGAGCCTGCTCCAACATTCAATACAATCATGGCTGATCCAATTTTCATAATCGTCAGAATCATAAGAACTAAGAACAGGATTTGACAATTCCGTCCCTCAAGCCCGCTCCGCCATTCATTACAATCATGGCTGACCTAATCTCGGCCTCAACCCTGCTTTCCTGCCCATTCACCATCAAACCTATTACTAAATAAAAATCTGTCCACCTCTTCCTTAAATTTATTCAAAGTCCCGGCATCCACCACACTCTGGGGAGTGAATTCCACGGCTCACAGCCCTTTGGGAGAAATTATTTTTCTTCATCTCTAGTTTAGATCTACTACCCCTCGCTGACCTCTTGTCCTAGATTGCCCAACAATAAGAAACATCCTCTCCAAGTCCGCTTTGTCAAGCCTCTTTATCATCTTGTACACCTTAATTAGATCTCCTCTCATTCTTCTGAACTCCAAGGGATACAGGCCTAAACTGCTCAATCTCACTTCATAAGTCAAACCCCTCATCTTTGGAAACAGTCTAGTGAACCTCTTCTGAATTGCTTCCCGTACAAACACATCCCTTCACAAGTAAGGGGACCAAAACTGTACACTGTCTCATTCATTTGTAGCTTTGTAGATTGGCAGAAACACTTCACTCGTTCTTGTTGTGTTTGGCCATGGCTGAGCCAGGAGTGGAAGGCCCTGAGCCATTAACAGAAGAGGTGAGGCCACAGATTAAATCATGCTCAGTGGCATCCACAGTTGGCATCGCTGCTGACTAGGGGAATCTCAATATCAGCCTGGGCGCATGAAAGAGTACCAGATGCAACACTGGCCATTCTCCATCAGTGCTTGTGTCCATGTCCACTCCCTTTTTTATAACCATGAAAATTTTAGAATGGCTAAAAACAGAGACAGATTTTATCGAAGTTTATTATTCTGCACTCCTGCCAACCAACCAGCACTCTCTTCTCATACAACATGAATGATTGCTGGTTTCCCTTTGCTTGGTGTTTCCTGTGGATTGGCCCGATGAGTGCAAGTTCGAACAAATGTGTCTTTTGTTTCCATCAATGCTCAAGCTCTGAGCCACCGAGTCACAAAAGAAGTGACAGAGAAAGAGACAGATAGGAGAGTCAGTGGGATGTCACTTGAAGTCATGATGTGGCAATGCCGGCATTGGACTGGGGTGGGCACAGTAAGAAGTCTCACAACACCAGGTTAAAGTCCAGCAGGTTTATTTGGAATCACGAGCTTTCAGAGCACTGCTCTTTCACCAGGTGAGACTACTTGTGTTGTGAGACTACTTGAAGTCATGTTGCCCCTCAGCAGCACTCATATGAAGATATGAATGAGGAGCAGCAGTCGGCCACTCAGCCCCTCGAGCCTGCTCCGCAATTCAATCACATCATGACTGATTCAATTTCCAAAATCATAAGAATCATAAGAACTCGGAGCAGGAGTAGGCAGTTCAAGTCGACACTTGAGCCCGCTCCACTATTCATTACGATCAAATGGAAAGAAAAGTGAGGTAAAGTGAGAGATCGACACAGTGCCACACAAGCAAATAGAGGTGATAGCCAAATACCCGGCCATACAATCCATGCTATTCCTAACAGATGCCGAAATCAGCCATTGTGCGGTCAGTTGGATAGTGAAACGCATCTCTCTAGATCACTAACTCCCCCAGTGAATCCCATCTCTCTAGATCACTAACTCCCCCAGTGAATCCCATCTCTCTCCATCACTAAATCCCCCAGTGAATCCCATCTCTCCAGATCACTAACTCTCCCAGTGAAATCCATCTATCTAGATTACATTTTAAATACATGGGGCAGCACAGTGGCACAGTGGTTAGCACCCGGTTCGATTCCCAGCAGGGGTCACTGTCTGTGTGGAGTCTGCACGCCCTCCCTGTGTCTGCGTGGGTTTCCTCCGGGTGCTCCGGTTTCCTCCCACAGTCCAAAAGACGTGCTGGTTAGGTGCACTGGTCACGCTAAATTCTCCCTCAGTGTACCCGAATAGGCGCCAGAGTGTGGCAACTAGGGGATTTTCACAGTTAATTCATTGCAATGTAAGCCTACTTGGGACACTAATTACTAAACTTAAACTTTGCAGTCCAAAGTTAAAAACTGTCCCCTGAAGAAGAAGAGACAGAAATGAAGATGAACAGAGAAAATTATAGATAGCGGCTGGCGCAGGGGTGGAGGGGGTGGTATGAATGAAAGAGAGAGAGAGGGACCAAAGAGACTTGCGGGGAGGGGGCAGAGATTTGGGCAGAGCTTGTAATTCGTTGGTGCCAGTTAACATTGACCACTGACCTTTTCATCCCTCCAGCTCCTATCAGTTTCGACGACAGCAAATCGGATCCGCAATACAAGATTGAGGCAACAGACAGTGCAACGTGGGGTGAAGCCCCCCAGATCCTCACCGACCAGCAAAAGATGTACCTCGGAACCAGGCGTCTGTGGGGTAAAGTTGGGTTTACCTCCGGGACTAGTTACTGGGAGGTGGGGGTGGAGACGGGCTCTGCCTGGTTTGTGGGTGTATCTGTGGGCACATTCAGGCGGAGGTCATGGCTGAAGTCATTGCCGAGCAGCGGATTGTGGACTGTGTTGTTGTGGAACGTCGGCAAAAGTGTACCCGGCTACATACGGAACTTGGGTAGAAACATCAAACTTGCTCACTTGCTGAAGATTGGAGTCTTCCTGGATTTTGACAATGGGAAGGTGATATTTACCAACCTTGACACTGATGCTGTCGTGCAGTCCTTCAGTGGGAACTTCACCGAACGACTCTACCCTTTCTTCAGATACTGCATGTCTGAAGGGAAGGAGTCAAATGTCAAGATCATCTAAGGTCGATTCAGTGAGTGCGCACCACAGAACTGCATAATTCACCAGACACCTGGCTTAATTCACATTGAGTGGGCCGACCTTAGATGGATGGCTGCAACAGCTCAGAAATGTCACTTCTCACATTTGACACCATGTTAGTTTCAGACCTGACATCCTATTCTAGATCCTTGAGCTTTGTATGTGTGTGGGTGGGTGTGAGTGTTGGTGGGTGTGTGGGTGGGAGGGTCGGTTTCCACCCTTGGCAAAGCAAACATGTGCATCCAAACCGTGACGCAAATCACAATGTCACCAAATGTAAAAGGAGGTAATAACCGGCCTCATGTTCCATCAGTGCTAGAGCGGGAGAAACTCAGCCACAGATCCAAGTGGGATATTTCTCCATCACTTTTGAACCAATAGATGGTTTGCTACTTGCTGTTTATTTCTTCTCATGAACCCCTCTCCTCTATTTACCTCTTCTTTCTCTTGCAGGTTGGTGGAACTGATACATTAAACTTTGTGCAAATACGGTTCATTCCCCAGAACCCTGCAGCCCCTCACCGCCTCTCCCACACACCCGCACGCACCAGCCCCGTTTCTCCCTCCCATAAATCCTGCTAGTGAGGCACTTCCTCTGTTGCCAATCCAGATGCACTCCGCACAATTCTCCACGGAAAATGCGGTCCCTCAAGGAAACTGACGCAACTTAGCAATGCTGCATGGACACTTAGTTTGAATAATGATTAACACTACTCTAACATATGTTCCAATTCTGCTTTCTATAATCTAATATCGTTGACCAGCAAGATGATCAAATATTGAGATATCCTATTGAGCAAACAACACTGACAACAATGAACAAAGTCCAGAAAGATTATGTATATTGGTTAACAGGCTACAGTTAACAATATTGGTGCTTTGTATGTTCTGCGGCATTTTTGTGGCTTCTATTTTAACGCGGGTCTTGGCCCATTTGTATTCTTTAAAGCAGAAAGTGATTCATTGTGTCAATGTGTTGTATGTCACTCATTTGTATCACCATTGTATTTACCACTGTGCTGTTAAAATATGGGATTTCTTGAGGCCTGGTGATCGATTGTTTTGACTACTCTTTTTCGACCAATATCATGGCCAGTGGACCTCTGCCTTTCCAATAATCATCAGTTGCCCTCAACATGGACTCACGATTGGGGGAGTTGGTGGTCGAGTGGCAGTGTCACTAAATTAGCAATCCAGAGACTTGGGTTAGTGCTCCAGGTACCTGAGTTCGAATAATTAATAAATCTGGAATAAACTATTAATGGTGACAATGACAACTATCATCAATATTGTTTTTTAAAAAAACACAGATAATCCTTCAGGGAAGGAAATCTGCCATCCTTACCTGGTCTGGCCTACATGAGAGGTTAAACCCACAGAAATGTAGTTGACTCTTAATGATCCTCTGAAATATCCTGGCAAGCAGCTCAGTTCAAAGGCAATAAGGAATGGGCAACAACTGTTGGCCTGGCCAGAGAGGTCCACCTCCCATGAAATAACAAAGGTAGAATCCTTCCTTCCACTTAAGGGGAAATTCCCATTCAGCTCTTATTGCATTGACATTAAAGGGGTGACCACACATACACACAGACTGATATGGGAGTGCTAAGTTAATGGGTTTACTATTCCTTTAGAGTGTCGCGGGTTAAAGCAGTCGAAGGATTCCTACAGGGATGTAATAAAAGGCTAAACTGGATAATCATACAGACATAGACACATTGCCAAATCAGTGAATTATTGCAACAATTTAGTCCAACGCATCAGTCAACAAGCCAAAGGGATCAGGTTTAATGTTGGGTTTGGACACACTCGTTTCAACTCTCCAATGAAGTCAGTGATAAGTAAATACTGAGTGGATTATAAATACAGCATTCCAGCCAGCCTCCCACCAAAGGAGTGGGACCCTGTCTGTGCAGAGTTTGCACATTCTCCATGGGTTTCCTCCGGGGGCGCCGGTTTTCTCCCACAGTCTGAAAGACGTGCTGGTTAGGTGCATTGGCTCTGCTAAATTCTCCCTCAGTGTACCCGAACATGGAGTGTGGAAACCACGAGATTTTCACAGTAAATTCATTGCAGTGTTAATGAAAGCCGACTTGTGACACTAATAAATAAACTTTAAACAACTCATTTTTTAAATTCATTCAATGAATAATGGGGCATTCATTGCCCATCCCTAATTGCCCATGAGAAGGTGCTTTGATACATCTGAATGGGTTGTTAGGACATTTCAGAGAGCATTGCTTTGGGGCTGGAGTCACATGCAGGCCAGACCAGGTAAGGACGGCAGATTTCCTTCCCAGAAGGACATTAGTCAACCAAATGGCGTTTTAGGACAATTGTTTCATGGTCATCATTTGCTTCTAAATTCCACAATTTTAAATGAATTCAAATCCCAGCATGGCAGTATGTGAACCTGAGTCCCTAGATTACTATTCCGGCAGCAGTGCCACTGGGCCATCGCCCCCAGAGTAACAATGTTGTAGCCCACCTTGGGTGAAGATAACACAACCAGCCCATTGGGAAACTAACAAAATTTGATTCAGTGTTGGGTACACACTGAGAGCAATATCGGGTGATGTTTTAATCTGGCATTCCCAACAATCAGGTGTGTTTCGCAATTATCAGCTGAATTTAAATGCACACCACCGTCGCGCACCCCTCACCACCAGCACCAACCCCCCCACCACCTCCTTATCTCCAGCCCTTGCTGTTTGTGACTGTAGGTCCTCAAAGGGAGCAGGGAATTTAAGCATGGCTGTTCACATGGCACAGGGTAACACCCACACCTTGTAACATTCAGCCTCTGCTTGGGGAAAGAAAGGCATGTTCAATCCACGACTCGAGTAGACAAAACCTACCATCTGGGAACATAAATGAAAAGATCTTTCCTGCCTGTGGACTTGTTAAAATGTTGTTGTACAGTTCCTTCACTCTGACTTTGTAGCTATCAGCTGCTCAGTGAGTGTGATTAGGTCGACCCGATGCTCTGATGCAAGCCTGAGTCTTGCTGTGGATATTGCACTGATCAGCACATGTAACAAAGCAACGTACCTGCATAGTACAAGGTTGTTTACTCTGCATGAAGTGTGTGTATGTAGCTGATAACATTGCTCTGTGCTTGCCTTAATAAAAACTGCTTGATTACACCTCCAAATGCATTCTGTGTTGTATACAAGACTGGTAGTCAGAAACGACCCTGAAAGTGAAGTGGTGGAGGCCCTACTCTCAGTACAAGCATTTTTTTTTAAATCTTTCATTGAATGTGGGCATTGCTGGCAGGGCCAGCTGTTGTTGGCCATCCTTATTTGCCCTTGAACTGAGACATGTCCTAATATCACAGCTGAACAACTTTACTCTCATTTCGTCATGCCTCCTTGTTTTGGGCATTCCTACTGGAGACAATAGTTTTTCAGTATTGGAACATACTTCGGAAATTCAGAGTGGGATCACCCATTCAGACATACATGAAGAGAAGTTTCTCCTTCAATGGGGTTGTGGATCTTTGGAATTCTCGACCCAAGAGAGCTGTGGGTATTCAGCATATTCTGGATGGATCTCCATCGATTTCGGGGCCACTAAGGAAGATCAGACATATGGAGCTGGCAAGTAAAGTTGGGGTTGAGGTAGAAGATCAACTTGCCAATGTAATGAATGGTGGAGCAAGCTTTAATATCCAAAATGCCCACTGCACTTCCTGTTCCCTGTGTTCTTAGTAAGTCATGATGTGAAAATGCCAGCGTTGGACTGGGGTAAACACAGTTAGAAGTCTCACAACACCAGGGTAAAGTCCAACAGGTTTACTTGGTAGCACAAGCCACAAGCTTTCGGAGCACTGCCCCTTCATCAGGTGAGTGGGATTTGTGTTTACAAACAGGATATATATAGACACAAACTCAATTTGCAAGATAATGGTTGGAAAGCGAGTTTTTACAGGTAATCAAGTCTTAAAGGTACAGACAATGTGAGCGGAGAGAGGGTGAAGCACAGGTTAAAGAGATGTGCAGGAGGGAGGGGTTCAGGTACTTAAGCAATTGGGGCTCGTACTGGGGAAGGTGTGACCTCTATGAGAAGGATGGTCTACACCTTAATCAGAAGGGGACCAATATCCTGGGGGGTAAATTTGCTAAGGCCATGCAGGGAGGTTTAAACTGACTCGGGGGGGGGGGGGGGGAGGGATCCTGAGTAGTGGGGCTGAAAGTGAGGGATGCATGGATGGGGACTGCAATGCACGGCATTGCAGAGGTGGGGTGGAGCAGGGTTTGAAATGTGTATACTTCAATGCCAGGAGTATTCGCAATAAAGTGGGTGAACTTGCAGCGTGGATCAGTACCTGGGACTTCGATGTTGTGGCTATTTCAGAGACATGGATAGAGCAGGGGCAGGAATGGATGCTGCAGGTCCCGGGGTTCAAATGTTTTAGTCGAAGTAGGGAAGGAGGTAGAAGAGGGGGAGGGGTAGCATTATTGGTCAGAGATTGTATCACAGTGTCAGAGAGGAGGTTTGATGAGGACTTATCTGTTGAGGTAGTATGGGCGGAGATTAGAAATAGGAGAGGAGAGGTCACCCTGTTGGGAGTCTTTTATAGACCTCCTAAAAGTTCTAGAGAGGTTGAGGAAAGGATTGCGGAGTCAATCCTGCTTAGGAGTGAAAGTAATAGGGCAATTGTTATGGGGGATTTTAACTTGACTAATATTGACTGGAATTGTTATAGCTCTAGCTCGTTAGAGGGGTCAGTTTTTGTTCAAAGCGTGCAGGAAGGTTTTTTGACTCAGTATGTAGACAGGCCAACTAGAGGTGAGGCTATATTGGATCTGGTGCTGGGAAATGAGCCAGACCAGGTGCTAGACTTGGAAGTTGGTGTGCATTTTGGTGATAGTGACCACAATTCGGTTACGTTCACCTTAGTGATGGAAAGGGATAGGCATGAACCTCGGGCCAGTGGTTTTAGCTGGGGGAAGGGTAATTATGAGGCTATTAGGAGAGAATTAGGAAACATAGGTTGGACTAGGAGATTACAGGGACTGGGAACGTCCGACATGTGGAGTTTTTTCAAGGAGCAGCTACTGCGAGTCTGTGATAGGTATGTCCCTGTCAGGCAAGGAGGAATTGGTAGGGCTAGGGAACCGTGGTGCACCAAAAAAGTTTCTTTGTTGGTTAAAAAGAAAAAGGAGGCTTATGTTCGGATGAGACGTGAGCACTCGGGTAGTGCACTAGAAAGCTTTAGATTGGCTAAGAGGGAGTTGAAGAGCGAGCTTAGAAGGGCTAAAAGGGGACATGAGAAGACTTTGGCGGATAGGGTTAAAGAGAATCCTAAGGCGTTCTATAGGTATGTCAAGAACAGAAGGTTGGTTAGGGCAAGTTTAGGGCCAGTTATAGATGGCAGAGGGAAGTTATGTGTGGAACCGGAGGAGATTGGTGAAGCATTGAACCAATATTTCTCTTCGGTGTTCACGCAAGGGGACATGAATATAGCTGAGGAGGACACTGGGTTGCAAGGGAGTAGAATAGACAGTATTACAGTTGATAAGGAGGATGTGCAGGATATTCTGGAGGGTCTGAAAATAGATAAATCCCCTGGTCCGGATGGGATTTATCCAAGGATTCTCTGGGAGGCAAGAGAAGTGATTGCAGAGCCTCTGGCTCTGATCTTCAGGTCGTCGTTGGCCTCTGGTATAGTACCAGAAGATTGGAGGTTAGCGAATGTTGTCCCATTGTTTAAGAAGGGGAACAGAGACTTCCCCGGGAATTATAGACCGGTGAGTCTCACTTCTGTTGTCGGCAAGATGTTGGAAAAAATTATAAGGGATAGGATTTATAGTTATTTGGAGAGTAATGAATTGATAGGTGATAGTCAGCATGGTTTTGTGGCAGGTAGGTCGTGCCTTACTAACCTTATTGAGTTTTTTGAGAAAGTGACCAAGGAGGTGGATGGGGGCAAGGCAGTGGACGTGGTATATATGGATTTTAGTAAGGCGTTTGATAAGGTTCACCATGGTAGGCTTCTGCAGAAAATGCAGATGTATGGGATTGGGGGTGATCTAGGAAATTGGATCAGGAATTGGCTAGCGGATAGGAAACAGAGGGTGGTGGTTGATAGTAAATATTCATCATGGAGTGCGGTTACAAGTGGTGTACCTCAGGGATCTGTTTTGGGGCCACTGCTGTTTGTAATATTTATTAATGATCTGGATGAGGGTATAGTTGGGTGGATTAGCAAATTTGCTGATGACACCAAAGTCGGTGGTGTGGTAGACAGTGAGGAAGGGTGTCGTAGTTTGCAGGAAGACTTAGACAGGTTGCAAAGTTGGGCCGAGAGGTGGCGGATGGAGTTTAATGCGGAGAAGTGTGAGGTAATTCACTTTGGTAGGAATAACAGATGTGTTGAGTATAGGGCTAACGGGAGGACTTTGAATAGTGTGGAGGAGCAGAGGGATCTAGGTGTATGTGTGCATAGATCCCTGAAAGTTGGGAATCAAGTAGATAAGGTTGTTAAGAAGGCATATGGTGTCTTGGCGTTTATTGGTAGGGGGATTGAATTTAGGAGTCGTAGCGTTATGTTGCAACTGTACACAACTCTGGTGCGGCCGCACTTGGAGTACTGTGTGCAGTTCTGGTCCCCACATTACAGGAAGGATGTGGAGGCTTTGGAGAGGGTGCAGAGGAGGTTTACCAGGATGTTGCCTGGTATGGAGGGGAGATCCTATGAGGAGAGGCTGAGGGATTTGGGATTGTTTTCGCTGGAAAGGCGGCGGCTAAGAGGGGATCTTATTGAAACATATAAGATGATTAGAGGTTTAGATAGGGTGGATAGTGATAGCCTTTTTCCTCTGATGGAGAAATCCAGCACGAGGGGGCATGGCTTTAAATTGAGGGGGGGTAGTTATAGAACCGATGTCAGGGGTAGGTTCTTTACCCAGAGGGTGGTGAGGGATTGGAATGCCCTGCCAGCATCAGTAGTAAATGCGCCTAGTTTGGGGGCGTTTAAGAGATCCGTAGATAGGTTCATGGACGAAAAGAAATTGGTTTAGGTTGGAGGGTCACAGTTTTTTTTTTTAACTGGTCGGTGCAACATCGTGGGCCGAAGGGCCTGTTCTGCGCTGTAATGTTCTATGTTCTATGTATTGTCTCCAGCCAGGACAGTTAGTGAGATTTTGTGAGCCCAGGCAAATCATGGGGGTTACAGATAGTGTGACATGAACCCAAGATCCCGGTTGAGGCCGTCCTCATGTGTGCGGAACTTGGCAATCAGTTTCTGCTCAGCAATTCTGCGTTGTCGTGTGTCGTGAAGGCCGCCTTGGAGAATGCTTACCCGAAGATCAGAGGCTGAATGCCCGTGACTGCTGAAATGTTCCCCAACAGGAAGAGAACACTCCTGCCTGGTGATTGTCGAGTGGTGTCCATTCATCCGTTGTCGTAGCATCTGCATGGTCTCCCCAATGTACCATGCCTCGGGACACCCTTTCCTGCAGCGTATCAGGTAGACAACGTTGGCTGAGTTGCAAGAGTATGTACCATGTACCTG